>NC_143030.1:59377398-59507398 GCF_057628025.1 Oncorhynchus mykiss
CTTTACAAAGCGGACAAAACGTATTGACAGGTTGGTTGTTTAGCTAAAACAAGCCACCTATGACTCCTCACATGGAAGCTTCGTGTCATTGTTGGTAGCTGTCTGACCATTCAGTCATTACACCACACGGACCTCTGCTTAAAAATACAATAAAATTGAAGTATTAGAACAGTTCCGATTAGAAAGTATTAAAACAGTTACACGGTTATACATTTACCGTGCTAGCTCTAATAATAACACTGCCATGGTATTGTTTTAAAACAACTGTTCCCATTCCCTCGCAAACCGAAAGGATGTTGTCTATACATTTTAGTCAGCACTATTCAAGCTATAGATTCAACTGATTGGCCACATTTTGGTTGAGCGCCAATGTATATACTCCATGCAGTGATGTTACCTCTCAGTGATAATGTTTCCTTTCTATCAGTCATTTACACAAGTATTGTTTTAATGAGCTTACTCGACAACCCAACAAACATGAATGAAAGAGTAGATGAGTGTTTATAGTAACAAGCACAAAATACTCAATATCCTTGGCTGTGTTGGATTCTTGTAAGAATATACTTGCTTACAAAGACTAAAAGAAGGGATCAAGCGTTTGGCAAGGTTAGCATAGTTAGCAGGGTAAGAAGTTAGCAGTTCGCTAGTGCTAGAGGAACGTTGAGTCTTACGGTTGCAGGCAGGGCTCTGGGTGTGGTGGGTGAGCTCGTCAATGGACACGGCCTCTGAGCAGCGAGGGCACTGACTGAACCTGGCCCTGTTCTCACACTCCCCCAACAGGTGCTCTGTGAGGCTGGCTATCTCAACCACCTGAGAGAGACAACGTCAGTCACAAAAACACACTGGTCTCCAACACAAGAACACACAAAACTACACTTTAATGTGTCTACGCACTACACGGTCATATCCTTACTACACCCAAAGCTCCTGCTGGTTCCCCACCCTATGCTTCCGCAATGGGTCATTTTGTAATATTTTTTGATAGGAGTTACTTGAAGTGGCCCTACTGGTCTTTGGGTACCTGTCTACATTGATCACAGCAATGCAACATAGGACAGTGCTTCCAGTAGTGCAGGTCCAATCCATCCTCAGTGAAGGACTCATCTTTTTCACTGCAGAATATACAGAGGCTGAAACACATTGAGCATATACACACCGACCGAAACACATTGAGAATATGCACAGGCTGAAACCAATTCAGAATATACATACGCTATAACATTAAGAATACACAGACTGAAACACATTATGAATAAATACAGGCTGGAAAATAATATTCAAAGGCATTCCATGTTGACAATTAGGTGTGTTCCACTCTTTTATGCGTTAGACAATTTTTTACAGCATTTCAGTCAGCTTTGGAGATTCCTTTCTGATTTTGCTGGGCATCAACACTCACTTGTCCAAGTTGTTGACAACTGAAGACTGGTTATCTCCTGCATCTTCCGGGTTGCTTTGGGGTGCAGTTTTGACACCTGGAAAGCAACAGGTATTTTTCATCTGTACAGTGTATTGTAGTCCCTAAAATAATGCCTCAAAGTGGTGCAACCAGCATTCCACTGTAAAAACAAAAACGTGAACCACAATGGGTTTGGCCAAAACCTTTTGTGGTATTTCAGGTGGGTTTATCAAAGTCAGTATACGTGTGAACAGTGGTTGAGGATAGGGTTCATACCGACCTGTTTTTACAACTTTAACAGCCTCTTTCTTCTGTTCTTTGGTATTTCCCTTCTCGTTTTCCACTTTGGAATTGCCCTTCTAAAAAAATTTATTTAAAAAAAGCAAATCAACATCTTGCAGAGATACAGTACATACAGTCTAAGAAGTGTTGTAAAACAATATACATGTGCTTGTATCCATACCAATGGTACATATGTTTAAGTGTCTTTTGGAAATAATCAATACCATAGAGACTATTACGTGTGTGTTCTATTTACTTCAGTGGTCTATACTGTGGACATACAGTACAGTGGAATGAGTGCACAACAAGGAGGAGTGACACAGACACGCTGGCCTGTTGAAGGAAATGAGGTAATAGTGCAGTGATGACAGCTCCACCTACACTGATCTCATTCAAGGCAGCCAGCTGCTCCCGAAGACTACGGATCTCCTCTTTCTCCTTCTCCCCCTCCTGCTGTACTCCTCCCTTCTTTGACGTCTGAAACAAAATTAAAGAAGTATAGTGACACACTTTATGGCATGGTACTGTATAAGTCTCTCACAAACTCATTCCTTTTCTCCTCTCCCTCTGTCGTTCTTCTTCTCCTCTATCGCTCTTCCTCTCCCTCTGTGTTTGCCCATGCTTCTCTAACAACCCAGTCATGTCTGGAAGCCTTCCAGACAGACTCTACTGCAGTGATGACGATGTGTCCTTAACTTACCCAAGGAGACGGACAGAATTTTAGCAGTGGAACATTACTTAACAGTAGCACAGTCATTACTTAATGGGACTAATGGGATGAGAGAACACAAGAAATACAGAAAAGAAGCAGCTTGTCACCCATCCAAAACAACTGAGAACTTGTTCAGAATCACAGCGTGTCCAATGTTAAGTCATGACTCATTCAAACACACAGATGGGCCGAGCCTTGCCTGTGACTCCACCGGCCGCCCATCAATCCTGGCGAAGCCGTCAAATATGTTTTTATAGAGGACGTTCTTGCGAGTGGCGGCATCGTTGGCCGGGAGGTAGCTGAGGATGGCGGTCTTGTGCAGGCGGTACATAGCCAGGATGATGAGCACGACCGTCTCTCTCACCTCTGACGCACTGTGCTGCAGCGCACCTGTACAGAACTGATACAGAGGCACAGAGGTGATGAACAAGAGAGAACAAGAGCTTTTAGAAAGCTGAAACGGAAACAAAAATACTGGTTTACCAGAGACAGATTAAGTCTAATCCTGGACAAAAAAAACTCCTGCTTAATGGAGAATCTCCATTGAAAGTGTTTTTTAGTCCAGAACAAGGATTCATTTGTAGTCTGGGAAACCGCCTATAAGAGCCTTAACAGAAATTAAGCAAAAACAAAGAGAATACAGTAGCAGGCTAAAAAAGCTGATGTACCTGTACAGAGGATGAAATACAAAAGGAGGTTGCATGTCCAAAAAGAAGCAAGCATGCTTGCACCACTCAGATCTATAAATTACAGTTATTTTTGACTGATTGAAAAAGCCTGCATATGTGATTGATATGCAGAAGTTCTACATTTCATTGAAACATGATACTAATCAATGCTTTTTTAAACCAACAGTCATTATATTACGATAGTCTGGTGAGAATGATAGCTCAATAGCCGTCATAGCATATCGGCTAGAGGACATTCGGAGAGAGCATTTACCTCAAAAGGTAAACTGTGTACAAAGGGCACCTATACTCTGTCAATGGGCTGGGGACAGGCAGCCATTATTCTGTTGTCTCTCTCTGCTTCTCATTTTAATTACAGGAAATTCAATCACCTCTTTGCTCCGGCCTATCTCCCAGGTAACCGGAGGGGAAAGGGAGAAATGTATCAGTCCTCGGACCAGGGGGAAATAACCCGGCTGACCCTGCACTGAGCAAAGAGCAACCTTGCAGGGTTCTCCCAAGGATTTTATAACAAGGTGGTGCTACTGACTACTACCAAGAGGGAGGCCTCAGAGATTTTTGTGTTTTTTTAACACCTGTAACTGCCATTTCATGCAATCTAGAGCAAAGAATTGCCTTATTTGATACTAATCTCTTACATTCTTTGGAGAACCCTGCCTAGGTGCAGGCTCATTATACTCACTAAAGAGAATGGGGAAATGGTAGGCTCAATTACCATCAAATTCAGGGTTCGTACCAATCTGGTCAGTGTGGCAAGCATTACACTAGGAAGTTATGCTATAGGCTACTATCTTAAATATATTTGAGCCAGAAACAACAGGTGCACAATCCAGACCTCTTCAGGTTTGTTCCTACGTGTTATAGACGCTACAGTAGTCCCAAGCTGCCCTGCTGTGCCCATCAGTCTGTCCTCTGTAAGAGGGAGCCAGAGGAGGAAGGTGTGAAACTCAAGCAGTACGGCTCAGTTGCATAAACCCCCATTTTTCAGTGAGACGACACAGGCCTGAAGATGGACATGAAGCCATCATCTCACAATAGCAAACTGGTGTGTTGATAAAACTGAAAAACTGGGTCTGGGAATTCACGTTTATGACCGAGACACCAATTTTCATACAACACCTCACTGACTGAACCCACAGGGTTTACATATTATGTGTTTTTAGGCCAAGTGGTGCACCAAGACTCCTGAAGGGGCTGTCAATGAACACCAACAGTTTTCAACTGAAACCAATTCCAGCCTTAAGCAGCGAGCAAGCATTATATGCCCTCCCACTAATGCCTCCGAATGCAACGCTTACCCCAAAGGTTTTCAGCAAACATTGAAAGGCGCTGACATAAAGGAGTTGGTGCATGTGCTAGCTGTCTGCAAGCACACAAACAAACGCCACCGAGGAGAGTACCGTCTGGGGTTCTTCAATTTGAGGGACTCCGGTGCAGAATTTAACAATTTGCTCCCGCCTACCATAAAGCCAGCGGTGAAGCAGAGGCCGGCCAAAAGAAGTCTGACGTCAACTAGAGGACAGACAATCACACTGCCCACTTTGTCAACACTTGGATAGTTGACACATAGATACTAGGTCAATGTTGAGAGAGAGAAGAGAGAAGAAAGAGAGAGAGAGAGAATGAATACATCAAAGTGGGCACCCCCGGGACTTTGCTAATCGCTTTCCCCAGGAAACGAGGTGACATGCCGCTGACCCAACTGCAGAATCTCGATAGTGGAGAGAAATCTCAAAGACCAGATTACCTGCTGAACTTTGCCACACAGAGAATTGCGTGGGACAATGTTGACCATCCTAGCAGCCAGGTCTGTCTTCTTCCCAAGCCTGTTATTGCGCTCTAAGCAATGCATCAAGTACTGTACATCCCTGCACTGAGGTGGAACGAAGGGAATGAGGCCTACTCACTCAGAAAACCTGGCTCCTGGATTCCTACCAAACATAGCTATACTTCTCTAAATGTGAAAAAAGAGAGAGGGAAAATAAAATGTGATACAGTAACCTTTGATGCATGCAAGAAAGAAGATAATGAACATGTTCTCATTAACATTTGTCTATATCATGGCTCTTCTACCATTTTCCTGGAGAGCTACCCTCCTGTAGGTTTTCGCTCCAACTAACCTGATTTAGCTTATCAACGAGCTAATTATTAGAACCAGGTCCACAAGATTAGGGTTGGAGTGAAAATCTACAGGACAGTAGCTCTCCAAAAACAGGATTGGAGAGCCCTGGTCTATATGGAAAAAACATAAACTATTCCCTATGTTCATTGGGTACTGCTTATTGCATTTCAAGCAATGTATGCCACAATATGCTTGTTATTTATTTATTTGGTGGTTTAATTTGTGGAACACATTTATGCATATGTGTGTATGCTTTTGAGCCTTATGTGAAGGCTATATTGTACATCATAGCTAAAATAGTATATTTTAGAGAGAGTTGGGGTGTGCTGTGGCATTCACCAATGACAGCATGCCCCCAGCTGACCAGAGGTGACTAACGCCTATTTGAGTTGAGTGAATTAGGATGACTGATTCAAAACACGGACATCATCTATTTGGCCATCCTCTCTCATCCTTCAATTCCACTGATCAACTTATGGTATAGAACTGCATAGAAATGGACAACAGTAAAGATAAGTGGAGGCCTAAAGTCTATTTTTACTCTAGTGTGTTGATTGACTTCTGGGGCGTCTTCATTTACTGCTTCTCAAGAGCCCGGATAGTGGAACTACAGATTCTTCTTCCCATCTATGCCTGAGCCCAGAAACGTGTGACAGCAAGTGGCACTAGGGTGACGACAATGCTCAAAAGCCAGCAAAAACGTGCTGGAGTCTGGTGCAGTGGTAGGGTTGCTGACTCTAGACCACACATGGGTTCAAAACCTGCCCTGAAACTTTCTATTCTGTCTCTCCATGTAATTCTGAATGATACAATAAATAAACAAATATGAAAGGGGAGTGGACATCCACTGTTCTTAAAAAAAAGCATGCACACACTGCAACCCTCCAGGAGTGAGAGTAACGACAATCATGGTTGCCTTAAGTGTTTACCTTCATGACGTTGTCCAGAGTGAAGCCTGAGTTGTCTGTACCCAGTTCTCCCAGCAGCTTCTCCAGTAGTTCAGCCCTGCTCAGGGCCTGCCGTGTGGGGATGTTGGATTTAATGGGCTTCACCAGCTCCCCAGGGACCAACTGCAGGGCCTGCACCTCTTTAAACAGGGCCATATCCTGCACAGGAGCGAGAGGAAGAGGCAAGGCAGCCATTTTGAAACCAGGAGGTAGTAGTGGAGAAGCAGTAATGCTGGAGAGGGAGCTACGACCAGGAATTTAAAGACTTAATAAACCCCAGAATGTGTGCTCAGTGCTTGGAGATGACATAAGCGAATATAAAAAGGTTCAGGATGTCCCTTCAAATCATGTTTCATGCTGAATTTTTTATTTATTTTTAATTCTCTACACGAACATGATATCGATACATTTTACATTTTCTAGAATGCAGACCTTAGGCACAACAATTGCACCATAGAAAAGTACTGGAATGAATGAAAATAACCTAACTCATCAATATACTTTTTAAAAAGACACCTTATCGTTTATCCAGATATGTAGGAACACCATAAATTTGGGCACCTTCTAAAGTGCATATGCTTAAATCATAAGCGTGATTTTTATGTTGGCAAAGCACATTCATGAAAAGCTTCAATACAAGCTTGTTCTCTATTCGTTAATATCTTTAAAAGGTGCATAGTCAAGAGCCTTTAAAGCAACATTGTGCTAAAGTTCTATAATGTGTAAAGGGCCTTTAAAGGTCATTGCATGCTAACCTACAGTACCCTACCAATGTTTTGCTCACAATAATGTTCTGGGAAAGTGAGATGAATGCAATAATGGATAAGGACGTATTATTGCTCCTAGAATGGACCAGAAGACCCTTTCATGCTATGTGTATTTTTATGGCACTACTAAAAATGTAAAGTTTCATTTGTGTGTCCATTGTTGTTTATATAGACCGAGGCCAATAATGTTTTGCACACACACACACACACACACAGAGCTACAGTAAGTGTTAACTAAATGTCTAAACGTTCTAGATCGGGTGCGGGCCTCGATGGCATGCAGTCAATGAGACATTTGTAATGGAATGGTGATGTATTGTACAGCAATATTCTCTAATTAATCTCATCCACAACTACCAACATGTAGTTCCCACCTGGGTGATCGGTGGCAGACGCCAAACGCCTGCCACACAATGGCCTGCTATCACAGTGTAGTTTAGGAACGTACTAGAACAGCAGTATAGGCCTAGCAAGAAATCAGGTCTGCAAATGAAGGGGACCAGGTTGGGAATATGGCCAGAGCATGATAAGTGCATCCATAGAGCATCAACCCACCTTGCTGAAGTCTTCAATGATGCAGCCCGCAGCTCCCCTTTTGAATGCCCTCGGATCAATCACCCCCTCCGGGGTCTCTACTTACTGTTGCGAGTTAGTACAGTAAAATGTTGTTGTGCATCAGCAATGTTTCTATTTGTGTGTTAGTCACTGATAGTCAGTCATTTACCCCATGTCATCTAACATTTTTTAGATTGCTAAGTTAGCTGGCCGCTAAACTATCTAAACTTGATATCATGGTCGAATTACTGGCCGGGGGGACCCTATTGATTTTGTTAGTCTCACTCAGATATAATTTTAAAAACTGCAAATATTCCTGTGTAGTATTGCATGAAATTTACTGTAAAACATAAAAAAATGTATCTCCGTTGTCAAGAGGGGTGCCGCTAAAATGTTTTGCTAAACAATGTGTGTGTGTGTATGTGGGTACACAGACCCGCGAGCAACTGTGGCCCCTCATGAGGAGTTCAGATTTTTCTGTGGCCCCCACCCCCATCAAAGTTGCCCATCCCTGATCTAACTCTACCCACCTGGATGAAAGCTGTGGCCATGGCCCGAAGTCTGGTGGCCGAGTCCCCGGTCCTGGAGAGTAGGTTGGGCCAGGTCTGCTCCACGCAGTGGACCACCTCGGCTCTGCCCAGGGCCTGGCCTGGGATCAGCTGGGTCAGCAGCAGCCGCAGCAGCTTCAGAGATGCCTGGAACACCTACAGGACAGGACCATCAACAACACACATTAGAAGTAACCAAAAAGTAATCTCATTACAGCATTCTGTAATGTCCTATTAAACATAGTTACTTACTCTAGTTTTATTTTTGTTTGTATAACATTAGTCAACTCAGCAGCTGAGTGTCCTCCCTGAGATTGGAAGTTTTGGGGGTTGGAAACCCGGTGGACCCAATGCCTCAGGACCATCTTTCTCATTGCAGGACAAGTCAGGGAAAGTGGTTGCAACTTACAAGGCCAGCATTGTCACCAATCCTCTCTAATATTTGTTTAAGGAGAGACCTCTAGCAGCGAGCAGTGGGAATGTGAGTGGGACTGGGATAACATTGTTGAGGGGGTAGAATGTGTGTGTATAGCACTCAAAGAGCCTGTGACAGGAATAAACATATCTGGCCTTCATGTGTGTCTGTGTGGGTCACTGCTAACAAATGATCCCTTTTCAATTCAATTTACACAGCCTAAAGCTTTCCAACTGACAACAAAACCTTACACATTCCAGTGGTGTCTTCATGGATGCCAAGATAAGCCAGGCTTCCCACCCCAAAAAAGGAAAAAAGACATTAAATATTGCATCTTTCGTCTCTGTGCTTCATAATTTTCCTTCAATTCGCAGAGAAAGTATTCAGAGCGAGCGAAACAGCGCCCCTCTGTCTCTGTATGTGAAGCTCATCGATCTGATGCGGTCTGGTCAAAAATAATATGATATTGTTACCGCCCGTAGCATTGAATACAAGAGAAGCCAGCGAGCATGGACACTTTCCTAAATTAGCCAGGGACGGAAATAATGATTTGGACTTGTGGTTTTACTTAATTTTCCGTACTGGCCATTGATTATAACGCCGATTCTGATCCAACTATAAATTCAGACATTGTGTCCCTGGCCTGAGAGGATGCAAGTTCAACATGTAGCTAGATGTAGTATGCTAATGTTAACTAGCTGGAATGGAATTTTAGCCAGGTAGCCTAGGACAACAAAAACTAAAAGTGTGTACTGTATCATGACAGAGTCATAGACCGTTTAGGCAACATGAAAGAGGAGGATGGCATTGGCGTTTCACTACAAGTAGGGCGAGTCAACATGTTTTTTCGACTTGCACACAAACACAGATATCAGTACAATGGACAGCCACATCATATTTAGCTGACGTTGGACTAAATCAAATTCAAATCAAATGTATTTATATAGCCCTTCTTACATCAGCTGATATCTCAAAGTGCTGTACAGAAACCCAGCCTAAAACCCCAAACAGCAAGCAATGCAGGTGTAGAGGCACGGTGGCTAGGAAAAACTACCTAGAAAGGCCAAAACCTAGGAAGAAACCTAGAGAAGAACCAGGCTATGAGGGGTGGCCAGTCCTCTTCTGGCTGTGCCGGGTGGAGATTATAACAGAAAACTAAATTGTTTTTTAAATGTTTTTAGTTGTCACTGTATTGGACTAGCATAGGTGATTAGATGATGTTGAAATGTTGAAGTTGAAAGGGTGCTGGAATAGTGGAGGCAGCACCGGTTTTCTTTGAGACTTGAGGCAACTCTCCGTGTTTTTAAATCAATAGTTGTTTAGTAGCCTGAAAATGATGAAATCATTAACTTGCTTGACCATGTAGTAGGTCATGTAATGGTTTGTTACATGTAATACGTTTTGTGGACCTCACAGGACAGATGTTGCTCTCCGGTTTTGTGATGAAACAAATTTATTTAAATTTAACGAATTCGTATAGACTAATAACAAATTAATTAAATTTAACGAATTCGTATAGACTAATAACAAATTAATTAAATTTAACGAATTTATTCTGCCACTGTGTCTTCTTATTGTCTCTGCCTTTAGGCCCATATATATATATATATATATATACATACACACACACACACTTGAAGTCGGAAGTTTACATAAACCTTAGCCAAATACATTTAAACTCCGTTTTTCACAATTCCTGACATTTACTCCTAGTAAAAATTCCCTGTCTTAGGTCAGTAAGGATCACCATCTCATTTTAAGAATGTGAAATGTCAGAATAATAGTAGAGAGAATGATTTCTTTCAGCTTTTATTTCTTTCATCACATTCCCAGTGGGTCAGAAGTTTACATTCACTCAATTAGTATTTGGTAGCATTGCCTTTAAATTGTTTAACTTGGGTCAAACATTTCAGGTAGCCTCCCACAAGCATCCCACAAAACGTTGAGTGAATTTTGGCCCATTCCTCCTGACAAAGCTGGTGTAACTGAGTCAGGTTTGTAGGCCTCCTTGTTCGCCTCCTTGTTCGCACACGCTTTTTCAATTCTGCCCACACATTTTCTATAGGGTTGAGGTCAGGGCTTTGTGATGGCCACTCCAATACCTTGACTTTGTTGTCCATAAGCCATTTTACCACAACTTTGGAAGTATGCTTGGGGTCATTGTCCATCTGGAAGACCCATTTGCGACCAAGCTTTAACTTCCTGACTGATGTCTTGAGATGTTGCTTCAATATATCCACATCATTTTCTTCGGCTTGCAAGCCTCCCCCTTTTCCTCCAAACATAACGATGGTCATTATGGCCAAACAGTTCTATTTTTGTTTCATCAGACCAGAGGGCATTTCTCCAAAAAGTACAATCTTTGTCCCCATGTGCAGTTGCAAACCGTAGTCTGGATTTTTCATGGTGGTTTTGGAGCAGTGGCTTCTTCCTTGCTGAGAAACCTTTCAGGTTATGTCGATATAGGACTCGTTTTACTGTGGATATAGATACTTTTCTACCTGTTTCCTCCAGCATCTTCACAAGGTCCTTTGCTGTTGTTTTGGGATTGATTTGCACTTTTCGCACCAAAGTACGTTCATCTCTAGGAGACAGAACGCGTCTCCTTCCTGAGCAGTATGATGACGCCGTGGTCCCATGGTGTTTATACTTGCGTACTATTGTTTGTACAGATGAACGTGGTACCTTCAGGCATTTGGAAATTGCTCCCAAGGATGAACCAGACTTGTGGATGTCTACAATTTCTTTTCTGGGGTCTTGGCTGATTTCTTTTGATTTTCCCATTATGTCAAGCAAAGAGGCACTGACTTTGAAGGTAGGCCTTGAAATATATCCACAGGTACACCTCCAATTGACTCAAATTATGTCAATTAGCCTATCAGAAGCTTCTAAAGCCATGACATAATGTTCTGGAATTTTCCAAGCTGTTTAAAGGCACAGTCAACTTAGTGTATGTAAACTTCTGACCCACTGGAATTGTGATACAGTGAATTATAAGTGAAATAATCTGTCTGTAAACAATTGTTGGAAAAATGACTTGTCATGCACAAAGTAGATGTCCTAACCAACTTGCCAAAACTATAGTTTGTTAACAAGAAAATTGTGGAGAGGTTGAAAAACTAGTTTTAATGACTCCAACCTAAGTGTATGTAAACTTCCGACTTCAACTGTGTGTATATATATACGTTTTAATTTAACCTTTATTTAACTAGGCAAGTCAGTTAAAAACAAATTCTTATTTTACAATGAAGTCCTACCCCGGCCAAACCCTTCCCTAACATGGATGATGCTGGGCCAAGTGTGCACCTCCCTATGGGACTCCATAGACTTTTCTGTTCATTACAACACACTACTGTGAAACAGTACCATATCACTTCCCCCAGTGCAGGTTTCCCAAGCGTGGGTTAGATTGAACGTTGGCCTCCATAAATCAGCCCCAGGCAACAAGAGTGGTTAGTCATTGTGGCCTAAGGCATGTAGCTAGCTCTTTTTATGTTCTACATGTTGTTTGTAACTTCAATCTGGGCCAAGTGTGGTTAAAGGCACGAAAAGGTAAACATGTTAACCTACTGTTCTGAGTAATAAAGAACACAACCCCCAAAAGATCCCCTGGCATCACAGCTACCGGTAAATTATCATACCTAGGCTAAATTGGGAGTGCCTGTGTCCAAAATGATACCCTATTCCCTATATAAATTTGACTAGGTCCCATTGGGATCTGGTCAAAAGTAGTGCACCATATAGGGAATACGATACCATTTGGGACACACATTGCGATGCCATTTAAAACTCACAGATGATACTTTATCCTTGAGGGCCTTCTTGACCAGAAACACTGCTGCCCTCATCATGTTCCTCAGTTTCTCCTTGGGTGTCCCGGCCGATACTTCCGTCAGCTTCTTGTATACAGCCAGCAGGGCATCTTCCCGGTAGGACCACGTCTTTGAATAAGCTCCAGCCACCTAGGGCGGATGAGAGGATTAGAAAGTCAAACTGTCCAGAGGATGACGGACTGACTATGAGAGATACATCATGTGAAGTCTGGGTTTTTCCTGTGTATGTGTGTGCGTGTGTGCATACATGCTTGTGTGTATTTATCTCACCAGTCCATCTCCGTACACCTCGATAGGGAAACTGGCCTCTCTCTGGGCACTCTCTGTCAGAGGCTCAGGCTCCCCAGTCACACCAGGGCTACAGGGGATGATGGTTGCTAGGGGAGAGGGAGGGAGACCGGACTCCTCAGGGTGGCTCTGGGGCATCTCCCCCTTTCTCTGCAGGGCAGGTAGGGGTCTCTCATCATAAGGCAGGGCGGTGACCTGTGCATACAGTCATTCAATGGGAGATCAATGGGGCATCAAACTATTGTTTAATTATTGTGGTTAGATCATGTTTATATATAGATCAATTCCCTTCTTTAAGATTACCTCACAACGCTAATATTACTTTGCTTGCAGCAACACTAATTGAGGATTGAAATAAACAAAAGTTACCTGTTGGGTTGGTTTGGACTTGATGAGTGAAGATTTAAGCAGGTTAACATTTCTTACACCCAGATATCGCAAGTGTTGAGATACACTGAACATTTCAGTGTTCAAGAGAAAAAGACTATGTAACCAACCAAACAGACTGAGCTAGACAAACTGGTGAAAAGATTGACTGATCAGATTATCTACTAAAACAAATGTTGCTTTCATTGACGATGCTGTCGTTGTATGTATAATGAGTTTTAGAACCCAGGTATAATATCTAATCCAAGTTTAACTGCCAGCCAACTGGCACAATACTCCTGTCCTGTAAAAGGCCAAAAGTAGGGCCTTCCAGCCAGGTTGGCTCGTGCTAAAGTCACTCAACTGTTTCGCACTTTTAATTAAATTGTGAAACTGAACCTGTCTGCAGTCACACTAGTGAGTAAACCATATAACATCTTGGTCATAATCTCACATTTGAGTGTTTCAAACACCCCTGCAGATTATAAGGAGGGGCTCAGTGTGTTTCTTATCGTGACAATAACTATTTTTCAATAACTTTTGGTGTTTAGTATAACATGGGAAATCATGTTATATCATCAAACATGGGCATCAATCAGAGCTTTTTAACTTGGCAGGTTAGTCTTTGCTAGCCTTGAAATCCAAACAGAATCATACTTTGCTTCACAAGTGAAACAATAGTGCTACATAGTGTGATTCAGTGTGGGACTCACATCTATCCTGGACACTGCTGGGTAGGAGCGTGGTGTCAGAGGGAGGGAGCGCAGCAGGGTTTGGGGGGGACTGACAGGTTTGGGGGGGAAAGGTTCCACAGTCTCCGTGATCACAGGTTCCTGGTTTCTCCTCCTCCTCGTTTCCGTGAAAACCCTCATCTTGTGTCCTACTTGGTGGTGGCGTGGGGAAGGCACATCGGGAGAGTCCTCAGATGGTGACTCCGTCATCTCCTTTATCTAAAGTCAACATGAGGAGAGAAGAGGGAGGGCTGTCCTCATCAAACTGCTTGGCTTTGCAATGTTGGTGGGTGTCAAGGTTGAAAGATGACCAAATGTAATTTAATGCAAGATGGAAGATGGGATATATGGGGAGCCAGGTAGCCTAGCGTTTAAGCACAATGGGCCAGTAATCGAAAGGTCACTGGTTCAAATCCCCTAGTAGACTAGGTGAAAAATCTGTCGATGTGCTCTGGATAAAAGTGTCTACTAAAGTGACAAAAAATATGAATATTTGTAGAAATGCTAGTTAATTTGTTTACAAAATAATAAAAAAGACCATTAATTACCATATTGCAGTGGTTTTCAACTGGTTTCATTTTTTTGTGAAAAATAATAACAGTTGGGCCTATAATGAAGTTGTAAGCAATTTTACATTACTTTTCACAATGCAAATTGAATAACAAACATAATAGGCCTTTAAGCTGTTACATTCACTGATAAAATAGAAAAAACATGTCCGCTAAGATAGATATTTTATGTAAAAAAATTATGCGACTCTGCAAATGGTGGACCTCAATAGCCTTTGACTGTGACTTGGTGGTCCCCGGAAAGGAAAAGTTTGGGAACCGCTGCCATAGTGAACGAACTTGTAATGTATTTTTCCATTATAAGGTCATGTTTGTTTTCAGTTGATATGTTGTCACAGCACTGTTTTTATGCTGTTTAATCCAAAAACCCAATTAATATTGTTAAATGAGGGCATTAAGATACACTACATGACCAAAAGTATTTGGACACCTGCTCGTCAAACATCTCAATCCGAAATCATGGGCATGAATATGGAGTTGGTCTCACCTTTGCTGCTATAACAGACTCCACTCTACTGGAGGCTTTCCACTCGATGTTGGAACATTGCTGGGGACCTGCTTCCACAAGAGCTTTAGTGAGGTTGGACATTGATGTTGGGTGTTTCAATTTATCCCAAAGGTGTCCTATGGGGTTGAGGTCAGGGCTCTGTGCAGGCCAGTCAAGTTCTTCCACACCGATCTCAACAAACCATTTCTGTATGGACCTCACTTTGTGCACAGGGGCATTGATATGCTGAAACAGGAAAGGGTATTCCCCAAACTATTTCCACAAGAGTTGGAAGCACAGAATCGTCTAGAATATCATTGCATGCTGTAGCATTAAGATTTCCCTTCACTGGAACTAAGGGGCCTAGCCCAAACCATGAAAAACAGCCCTAGACCCTTATTCCTCCTCCACCAAACTTTACAGTTGGCACCAGGAATTCAGACAGGTAGTGTTCTCCTGGCATCCGTCAAAACCAGATTCATCCGTCGGACTGCCAGATGATGAAGCGTGATTCATCACTCCAGAGAACGCGTTTCCACTGCTCCAGAGTCCAATGACAGCGAGCATTACACCACTCCAGCCGATGCTTGGCATTGCGCATGGTGATCTTAAGCTTGTGCTTGAAAGAGGCAGTTTGGAACTCGGCAGTGCGTGTTGCAACCGAGGACAGACTATTTATAACGAACTGACTTGTTGGAAAGATGGCATCCTATGACGGTGCCACGTTGTAAATCACTGAGCTCTTCAGTAAGGCCATTCTACTGCCAATGTTTGTCTATGGAGATTGCATGTCCGTGTGCTCAATTTATACACCTGTCAGGAACGGGTATGGGGTGTCCACATACTTTTGTATATATAGTGTACATTTTCAGTCACAACAATTCAAATGACTGAAGAAGCCACATTGAGCCACTCACCATGCCCATGTCCAGTAGGTTGTGGACCTCTAGTTGATGGTACACCGTCATCCTGTACTCCTCCATTTGCTCCTTCTTCTTCTTGGCTGTGTCATAGTCCTCCTTTTCTATGGCACAGCATTTCTCCACGTCATATCGGCCCAGACGTTCTCCTACCTAGCCCAGTCACACAGGAGGACAGAAGGAAGAAAGAGGAGAGAGGATGGAGAAAGAGAAACAGAGTATGTTTTATTCTTTTTTTGTGATTAAATATTTTAATGTCCATGAATGGACAACTAAAGGCCTAGATGTTGGAAGGAAGTGGCAAACTATCTATTATTGTTCAACATGACTGCATAAAATAATTGTCGAGCAAATTCTCCTTCAATTGTGGTTAGTATGCAACGGGGCATTGCCATGCCCACAGGGCATCATGGTATTCCATGGATGGAATCTTTAACATTTACGAACTGGATATTTTACCGTTGTCAATTTCCAAAATGGTACCCTAATAACTTTATAGTACACTACTTATGACCAGGGCCCATAGGGAAGTAGTGCAGTACATAGGGAATAGGGTGCCACTTAGGACAGAGACCAGAGGTTCCAGTCCAATGCATCATTTTACAGGGAAATTCCATAGAACTGAGCAAGCTTGCTAGTTCGGTGCCAGGTAACACACATATATAATTCTATGGGTAACACAGCTACTGATGTGAAAGACAATTAGTAGTAGATATATTTGAAGTATGTGACAATATTCAACCGTTATTTAACTAGGCAAGCCAGTTAAGAACAAATTATTATTTACAATGACGGCCTACCCCGGCCAAATCCGGACAACGCTGGGCGAATTGTGTGCCGCCCTATGGGACTCCCAATCACAGCCAGATGTGATTCAGCCTGGATTCGAACCAGGGACTGTAGTGACGCCTCTTGCATTGACATGCAGTGCCTTAGACCGCTGCGCCACTCGGAAGCACAATATTAAGTAATAAGTAATTGCCTTTTCTATAAATCCTACATTGGTGTGAGTTATGCCCTCAAGAGGCTATGGTAGAAGAGTTTCGGTTTGACCACCTTGGGAACAGCAGAGCATGCAATGCTAATTGGCCAGGCGTACAAGTGGATTGGAATTGGGTTTGGGAAGTTCTTTGGCTACGGGGTGGCGTCTGAATTCACTCACAAGATGTGATATGGAGTATACTTTATGTGTCCATTTGTAATGCAAAGATAGCATATCTGTGTACTGTTTCAATGTCAAACTTCTTGCTTGTGCTTCTAACAACACTTTTCTTCCCTACCCCTAAGCACTTCATGTAGATGAATAGGTAGGTACTGTATAGGCAATATGGCACTCCACCTCAACCTCTGATAGGCTAGGTGGAATTTCCGTCATATTACGTGAATCTAACTATGCAATACATCTTTTCAGATCTACACATGGGCCAATGGGGGGGGGGGGGGGGGGTCAGGCTATTGAGTATTTTGCTCAATTTTCACACAGAAGACCCTAGAAGTACCTTCTGCAGGTCAGCGATTGCCTGCTTGAGTGTTTTGGCGAACTCGTATCTCTCCTGACGGACCATCTCCTGCTTCTTGTCATCCAGCAGGCGGATGATGTGGGCTACCTCGGGGTCCTGGTACATGTCAAAAGCCAGGTCATCCAGAGGAGAGATGGAGTCACACTTACTGAACAAAAACAATGGGATAGAGCCACTTTTAATGCAGAGACCAGAGCTTAATTTCACACTTTTAGATAACAATGTACCCCAATTAGGTATTCAAAATGTTATCTGAAAGTGAGTGATTAGTTAAACACATTCTTTACATGTTGAGTCACAACACGACTCCCAAGGATCATCAGTATTGTTAAAAAAATATGATTTTTAACATCTATGGCAGGGAGCCGTTTTTCTTTTGCTTTACACACTCTTGGCATTCTCTGAATGAGTTCCCACATATGCTGAGCACTTGTTGGCTGTTTTTCCTTCACCTACACCACGTCTCACAAAGAAACTGCGGTTGGTTTCATGACCCAAGCAAGTCTCTTCTTCTTCTTATTGGTGTCCTTTAGTATTGGTTTCTTTGCATCCCAAAATAAACTCAAGCCCACTACTAAAGGACACCAGTAAGAAGAATAAAAACTTGCTTGGGCCAAGAAACATGAGATATTTACATTAGACCAGTGGAAATCTGTCCATTGGTCTGATGAGTCCAAATTTGCAATTTTTGGTTGAAACCACTGTGTATTTGTGAGACGCAGAGTAGGTGAACGGATGATCTCGGCATGTGTTTCTCACCGTGAAGCATAGAGGAGGAGGTGTGATGGTGCTTTGCTGGTGACACTGTCTGATTTGTTTAGAATTCAAGGCACACTTAACCAGCATGGCTACCACACCATTCTGCAGCGATACGCCATCCCATCTGGTTTGCGCTTAGTGGGACTATCATTTGTTTTTCAACAGGACAATGACCCAACACACCTCCAGGCTAAGGGCTATTTGACCAAGAAGGAGAGTGATGGAGTGCTGCATCAGATGACCTGGCATCAACAATCACCCAACCTCAACCCAATTGAGATGGTTTGGGGGATGAGTTGGACCGCAGAGTGAAGGAAAAGCAGCCAACAAGTGCTCAGCATATGTGAGAACACCTTCAAGACTGTTGGAAAAGCATTCCTCATGAAGCTTGTTGAGAGAATGCCAAGAGTGTGCAAAGCTTTCATCAAGGCAAAGGGTGGATACTTTTTTGGTGACTACATGATTCCATATGTGTTATTTTATAGTTATTCTACAATGTAGAAAATAGTCAAAATAAAGAAAAACCCTTGAATGAGTATGTGTTTCCAAACTTTTGACTGGTACTGTATATATATAGACCAAAGAGATGTGAATAGACTTCAGGAAGTGTACAACACCTACCTCTGCAACATCTATCAGAGGTCAGAATATAGAGATTGTAGAGGAATAGAAATACCTGGGTGTCCTCTTGGACAATAAGCTTCAGCGGAGTAAATGTACAGACCTGATCTACAACGAGCCAACAGAGACTGTACTTGCTCAAAAAGCTAGGATCTTTTAATGTAGACTGTACTATACTGTTTTACAAATCTTTCCTTGAGAGTATTTAAACTTTTTGTATTGTTTGTTGGTCTGGCAATGCCACTGTCAGCCAGAGAAATATGCTGAGAAGGATTATTACCACAGCAAGCAAGGTAGTTGGAGTCAAACAGACAGGCCTGGATGAGATCTTTAAGGTCAGGGCCCACCGCAAGCCTCACAAAATCATTTTAGACCCAAGCCACCCCCTGTACCCGGACTTTGAACTACTCTCCTCTGGGCGCAGGTATAGGGCACCCCTCAGCAGGAAAAACAGAACTAGACAATCATTTGTGCCAGGTGTGATATCCCTCTTAAATAGCTCAGGCTAATGTTCCTATCGACGCAGTAAGGCCAGCAGGCTAGTCTTAAAAAAAAAAACATGTTTTATTGGTATGTAACTTATGAAAGTTGTATTGTCAATTTTGTTTTGTATTTAAACGTGTACATGACACTGCAAAAAAAAAAAAACATGGGGACAATAAAGTCAGGAAGTATATTTAGGATTTTCGTTTTTCTTCAAAAACTAAAATCACTAGGAATTCAGCAAAAAATGTGTTTAATTTAGGAAATCTGTTCACCAAGTATTCCCACAAAAAAAAAAAAAAAAGATTGTCTCAATGTATTCAAGGTATGAAATTCTCTCTTTTTGGGCTTACAGTAGTTGTGGTCAATTTAAAGTGAACAAAATATTATAATTATGTTCCGGTCCCCCGACCATCGGCTCCAAGAAAAAAATTGTCCCGAGGCTGAATCTAGATGCTTACCCCTGATCTATGGGATATTGATTTGTTTTTCTAAAAATGTGAATGACATCTTGGAGTCTCAGAGTGACAAATTGACAACTATTCCAATTGATGCATCAGTTCCTGGGTTCTACATTAGCCAGATCTACTGTTAACAGACTATAGTCCAAGCTAAAGAGAAAAACTGTAAAATGGAAATGGCAAATTGAGTGGTAATCATACATCAACTTCAAGGCTAATGTTTTGTTTAAACAGCATTGTCACAGAGCACTTCACAGTACAATACGCCTTGAGCCTTCAACCCTTACCCCATGTATGTTCCATCCAAGGCGGTCTCGTGTTGACTAATGTTGAGGTAGTGCTCAATCAGTTGCTCTCTGCTAGGCTGAGGGCAAACAGAGGTACAATTAACCTCCCTCAATGACAGGCTGCAAAACACACAGCCATAAGGCCCAGACAGGTCATCTGCTCAGCAAAACACACAACCACTGTTAACGGAGTCATTATTATGGATACAGGAATGGAGCATAGTCTAGTGGTAAACAAGAGAGTGAACAGTTAGTAACATGGACTTGATAAGAGGACTACTCAACTCTGTATAATACTTGATGAGGCAAGTCATCAGTGCCACAACACCACAGAGTTCGGTGATCTACCACAAGTAGTATGTCAATGATACGACCAGTTCTCACTCCACATACTTCAAAGTCACTCTATAGGCTTTCCCTGTACAATCACAACATACATGCAGCAGTAAGAAAACTAAACTCCCTGAGAGATAACCAGGCAAGCTAACACTGTGGCCGGGTGGAGGTGCCTAAGAGTGGGATTAGAGAGTGACAATGTGAAGCTTGTACCGTGGAATCTGCCTATCTGTGTGTTGGAGAGGTAAGGCTGGGCCACTTGGTATAGGAGAAAGTTGCCCCTAGACGCTGATCTTTGGTCAGCTTTGCATTTTCCACATGAATGGTTAAGGTTAGGACTGGGGAGGGGAAGCTGATCTTATATCTGCAGCTAGGGGAAACTTCCCCCCCAGGAGCTGGGCCACTCTCTTCCAGGGGCTGTCCGTCCGCAGGTTTATCTGATTACAGTGGCTAAGGCCTCCTCTGTGATTACTCTGCCCTCGGAGTCGGATTACCACATTCCTGCCCCACGCCTGTCAGGGCAAGCAGCACACACACCACAGATGCCAATACAGGCACACACAGTGACCACCATGCAAACACTGTGTTTGTGTGCAAACTGTAGTCTGTGTGCATTTTGTAAACATACACTGACACACAGTTTGAATATATAAAACAGTGGAAATTCTCTCTATACATAAATACATATTGTGGAAACACATAACACCAATAAAATATATGCCATTTAGCAGACGCTTTTATCCATTATTTTACCTTTATTTAACTAGGCAAGTCCACAATATTCAGAAATATCGACCATGATTATCTGCAGAACAATGTAGGTATATAATGTGTATATGGTTCTACAGTAGCCATACTCACCGTTGTGGGTTAAATGCTTATGGACAAGTAATGAAATCAAATAGATGTTTTTAGTAGCGCAGCCTATCAAGAAATTTACTTCAGGTTGGCAGGCTCACACAAATACTAGCACAGCAGCGCATTCTGGTGTTTCACAGTAGTACTGCACCTTAAATATACAGTAACATTAAACATGACAGAACACTCACACACGTTAAAGAGCGACCACTTACAATTGTGTCAACAGCAGTGCCATCCACAGAATCTCCCAAAACATTAATGGCAACCAATGCAACCTGAAATGATAAACAAAAGTTGATGAAAAAATAAATCAAATAAACTATAAAATGATATGAATGTGGTAGTATGTAAGTCAAATAAACAGGTTAAGGGGAATGACTTTATGACTTCATAGTGGAGTACCTGGTTGTAAAGGTTGTAGCAGTTGACATGGTTTCTGTGAAAGGTTATACGGAGGTATGTTCCAATGGCATCCACGTGAACAGACTTCAGCTCCCGGGCTTTGAAGCCTGTTTTCTCATTGTCTGATAAAGAAACATACCTATGGCAAAGGTTGCATATCAATTTCTATTACTGTGCACCTTTCTTGTAACAACAAAGCAGTAAATATGATGAAAATGTAGGCCTATATATCATAATAGTAATATAGTTACTTAGAAATAACAGATGATGAAGTTCAGCATCTATATTCATTACAATGTGTGTGTCAGGTAGAACCAACAACCTTTCTGTTCACAGCACCATGCTCCATAGAAACATGACAACCAACTAAGCCAGACTCATATACATTAGGGTACACCATAGCAAAATGTTTTGCAACAGAAAAAACACATTTTCTATCAGAAGAGTTCAGATACTCCCTCTCTGTTTCAGCTCAGTTTCTTGCTTTTGGTGCCTTGTCTGTGTCGGTCAGACATCTCTTTTGGCTGGTTCTACTGACTCACCCTAGCCTGCGGAGGTGCCCAGAGTGACCAGGTGAGTCAGCCTCTAGTAATCGGTCCCCGATGTGAAACTCTATTTTGCCTGAGATCAGGTACTGGTGGGCAAGCAGCTGCAGCTTACGGACCCGACTCCGCTCTGGCAACTGCAAAGTGACCTGCTGAGGGTATGGACAGAACCTGTGGAAAGAAACAGTGAGGTTGGTAGTTCTAGTACTGCCCTTACAGTACATTACTGAAAAACAGATCCAAAAGCAGTGTGTGCGTGTGTGAATCTCAAACCAGCCCCTCGCCCCAACAAACTCGTTTGGAGGACCCTCAGTTGTCACGTGTTGGTGACGAAACTCAGAAGATAACTTCAAAAGAGTGGTGAGGGGATCAATAAACCCATCAACTTCAGGACACACTCCTGACTTGAATGACACAATTCATGTTCTACATTTAAATAATAAAATAAGTATGAAATTCCACCTGTTGTTTAACTAAATATAAAGGTCAGTAACAGTTAAACATTTAATTCGGAAAGTATTTCATTTGTTTCATGCGTCAAGCCTCGAAATCAGACAAACAAACGCACATGTCATATAATTTGGCAATCCTTGCTATTTTTTGTATGAAATTGCACAAACTCCAAACATATTGCAGTGTGTGTTAGGATAACACTTCGCTCTGGAGCCTGCAGCCTTGGTCGAAGTGGCCTTCGGAGGCTTTGGGACACTTGCATATGGCAGGCGCACATGAGAGAGTGTGTGTGTGAGAGAGAGTGTCTACCTGGCAGATCTCCAGCCATTGACCGTTGGTGCATGGACCATCAGCTCCTTGGCACTGAAATTATCTTCGTGTCCAGAGGAACTGACCAGGGTGAATCCTATCTTCCGGGGCATCCTGCTGCTGCACAATTTCAAATATGGAGAAACATAACAATCTACAACTGAATATCATCTGAAGCACCTTTCACTATCAAATAGATTGGCACAGTAATTAGCTAGCTACCTATACTCATAAACCATGGAAGACTGACAGCAATATTCACCCTGGGATTGAGATAAACCTTGACAGCTACACTACTCTACAATGGACACAATATTAGATGTGTAGGTGAACTTGGGATATCATTCTGCCATTTCATTTTCATATCATTCTGGCATTTAATATCAAATTTATGCCCCTAAACAAATGAGTTCAATAGCATACATTTCAATACTCCGTCTTAGCTATATGGAATCGCATTGCTTGCTTGCTTCTGACGTCCCTGGGGTGGGAAGGAATGAACTTGGAGCGATGACAGCGCGAGTAAAAGACAGGCTAGCTAGCTCATTGTAACTAGCTAACGTTAGCTAACTCGTTCCTACTTAGAATGGTAACGTAAAACACCTTGAATTCACATAAATGTAGTGACACCGGATGCACAATAAAACCACCGTTTGAATACAACGTATTTCCTATTGAAGTATAGTGTTACCACAAATATATCAAAGATATCTTACCATGAACATTACAAAAATGTTGACAGCTTGCCCAAGTCCCATTTCATCTCCATAACCACCGCTGACAACAACTAGTAAGCTAAGGTGCGCATGTGCCGGACCATCGTCTCACCGCGAAGGACTGTGGTCCATGAAGTTTTTAATCAATTAAAAAAATATTTTTGAGTATCCAGTCTGCACGTGCACTGCGCATATCATCTCCACTGCTCGATGCATATTTCACTGCGTCTTCCATTCGGCAGATAGACATTTTAAAGTGTATGTGCTCAAGTGTTACCGGGTCGTTTAAAGCGTCTGTGCTCAAGTGTTACCGGGTGGCTTCAAGCGTCTGTGCTCAAGTGTTACCGGGTGGCATGAGTTTTCCTTTTCCGGGTCTGGTGTAGCAGCATGGATAGTCAAGAGAGTTGGCCAGAAATTGAGAAAGCCTCAAAAGAGAAAAGACGCGAATTGGTCCTGCAAGGTGCAGTTATCGATGAAAAGATATCCTCGAATGGAGGTCTGTGTTCCGCAATCTATTCTCTCAAGCTCCTAAATTACCTAGAAATCATCCAATGTCCGAGTTTGACAGAGATTCACGGAGACATACAAAATCTGACCACCCTTACGAGCTTGATTCTTTGTAGGAATAAGCTCTCCTCTATTCCAAAAACCATTGGAAATCTGAAGTCCCTGAAAGTCCTCGACATTTCAGTTAACAACCTGAAAGCTTTGCCTGAAGAGATAACCCAGCTAAGCGATCTCAATACACTCAACGTGAGCTGCAACAACATCGAGTCACTACCAGATGGACTGTGTCGTTGCACGAAACTCTCTACCATCAACATCTCCAAAAATGACATCACTCGGTTCCCTGATGACCTTTATCGCCTGGATCTCCTCAGCACTGTCATCGCCTCTGAGAATTCCATAGAAGAGCTGAGTGGAGATGTTCACAAGCTATCTGCTCTAAAAGTTTGTAGCTGAAATAATCCATAATCCCACTGCTACCAAAAATGTGCATGACTTCATTAATACCTCTTGTCTATTCCTACTGAATTATGGTCGTGATTGACAGGGTAGCTCTCAGTTAATCTTATCGACATTGTATTAAACCGGAGACTGTCTTAACATTTTCCTGGCACAAGGCCTCACCGATGGTGAGACACCTGAGACCAGGATAAGCCCCATTTGGTTATTAATCTTATTTCATCTTATTTCAACTATGATAACAAATATACAATTTTCCTCAGGTTTTGGACCTATCCAACAACAAGCTCAGTGACATCCCCTACGAGCTGAGTGACTGCTCCAAACTGAAGGAGATCAACTTCAAAGGAAACAAACTCAAAGACAAGCGACTGGAGAAGATGGTCAACGGTTGCCAGACCAAGTCCATCCTGGACTACCTTCGGGCTGGTGGCCGAGGGAAAGGCAAAGGCAGCAAGCAGGCCGATGGGGATAAGGCCGACGGGGGCCGGAACGCAGAGAAGACCCAGACCAAAAAGCAGCGCAAGCAGAAAAAGAAGAAGACCGAGGAGGAGGAGGATGAGGTGGATGAGATGAACCGGCTGGTGGTGAAAGTGCTTCATGTGTCTGACAACCCAGGGGCATTCACTGTAAAGGTGGCCAATGAACTGAAGGACGTGAGGCCGTACTTGGTGTGCTGTGTGGTCAGAGGCATGAACTTCAGGTCCGGGAATGCGCTCAAGAGGTTCCTGGTTGCGCAGGTAATGCTGTTCAGAGATGAGAACACGTTAGCCTTGGTTCCAGACTGTTTCTGCGTTAGTCAACTTCTGTGTTGCGGTATTTGACAGTCATATTTGGCAAGGAAACTATGTAGGCTAGTAGTTTGTGAATGCAGAAACAGACTAAGAACACGCTACAAAATAAACTCAAGCTCAGTTGTGGAAAAAGTACTCAATTGTCATACTTGAGTAAAAGTAAAGATGCCTTAATAGAAAATGACTCGAGTGAAAGTTACTTTTAAACTTTTACTGGGTATTTTGTTTTAAATTGACTTAAGTATCATTAGTAAAAAATTAAATTATAAATCGTTTCAAAATCCTTATATTAAGCAAACCAGATGGCACAATGTGTAAATGTTTTATTTACATATTGCCAGAGGCACACTCCAACATAATTTACAAACTAAGCATTTGTGTTTAGTGAGTCTGCCAGATCAGAGGCAGTAGGGATGACCAGGGATGTTCTCTTGATAAGTGCATGAATTGGTCGTTTTTCCTGTCAAAATTTAACTTTTTGTTAAATTTTACTTTTCAGCGTCAAGGAAAATGAATGAAGTAAAAACTACATTATTTTCTTTAGGAATACCCCCCAAAACTACTTAATTAGTACTTTAAAGTATTTTTACTTAAGTACTTTACACCACTGTGCAAGCTCATAAATTGACACCATCCTCGATAGGCTATGTAACATAATATATGATCGTTAAGTCTCTTTTGCATTATTCCGTTTTCACCACTCTTTCTCTTACCTATTGTATTTTAGACCAAACTTCACGATGACCTATGTGGTAAAAGGACAACTGCGACCATCGCAACACACGACATGCAGCTACTCAAGGGACCTCTCATGTATGATGCCAGAACACCTCCTATGTTAAAGGTATGACACATTGCATGACATTTTGCTCATACAATGTTAGACGGCCACAAATTCTCAAAATGTAAGTCGCTCTGAGATGGAATTAAAAAAACACTTTTACATCTGACACATTTACTATGACTAACTTCTTGAGCTTATATTAGGGCTGGGAATTGTCAGGGACCTCACGATACTTAGGTGCCGACACAATATGTATTGCGATTCAATATATATTTCAAATGTATTGCTCACTACAGTATGTCTGCTGAAGAGAGACAAGAGAGCCATGAGAATTTTGAGATCAAAGCGCCCCAAAACATGTTGGCTCACCATTTTAAAAAGAAGATGGAGAACAAACAATAGGATGAGAAATGCCAGAGTTTTGCCGCAGGTACAGCCTACTCTAGTGCTAGTTAACGTTAACTACCCAGCTACCCCCGCCCCCATTCCTAGCTTCTATGTGTTTTCCAAGGTATTTTTAAACTCTTCTCACTTGATTGGTTTATGATGACATTTATCAAGACCTTGTTCCATGTCTTCGTTCAAGTAGTTTATGCAGGCAGTCTCAAATGTTTCTGGAGAACATAACAAGGCTCTCTTTCTATTAAACATAATACCTCGGTTTTCTTGAGTAGAATCCAGTTTTGAGTAGAATCCAGTATTTTGAAGGACAGTTTTAATCAGTAGCTGTGATCCATAACATTATTCCGTTCTTAATAATTCATGATCCTTTTAAACATATTTTACGCCAACGCCAGGCAACAAGCCTGTTATAGTGACATCAGTCTGTTATTGAAAGACCTTCATGCGGCTTCACCTCAACAGTTTGAACACAAAATAATTGTTACTGGTTGTTGCCTGTCGCTCTTGGCATATGAACAAATCATTATATTCAGAAATTGCATTCAGGTTTGTGTCAATGCATTCCTGTCACATTCACGGTTATTTAAACAAGCAAATTATCTTTTGAAAGGAGCATACATTTCTCATAAACTCCCTATCATAAAATGTTGTTTACTAGATAGTCCCTCTGGGCCGTAAGGAGATGACTGCGGTGGAGCTGATGAGGCAGCTGCAGCTAGAGGCAGAGGACCAGAGGAAACAGAGGAAGAGGCAGAATGTGTCTGGCCTCCACAAGTGAGTATAAACACCTGTCTTTAAGGCAGAGCTGAAAGTATAGGTGAGTCCAGATTCTGCACTCTTCTTCCAAAGTGTATATTTGCAAACTTCCCTTCATGGATTTAACAATGATGGAAACTCTATACCGCAAATGATTACAAATCCATGACAGGAAGTATAAAAGTGCACACTTCTGGAGGATGTAGAATCGGAAACGCAGCCCAAAGCTGCAGTCGGCTTGATGCCCATTCTTTTTTGTTTTGTTATTAAAAGGAGGGGGCAAAAAAAAATCGCTAAGTGGCCTCTGGGTTGATGCCAGCATTCTTAAAGGTAGAGTCAGCGATATGTAGATGCACAAATAAACAGCATAGTGAGTCAATTTCCGCAACAACTAAGAGCGCGAGGCAAAACTTCTCCACTGTTTTGGTCCCGTGGTTACTAGGAGTGTAACGGTACACGTATTCGTACCAAACCGTTTTGTACGGGTTCTCGGTTCGGTCCACACTGTGAATCCGAATGAAAACAAAACAAAAAACACAATTAAAGCTAGGCCTATAGGCTAAACGGTCCTTTATGAGACGCAGCCAGGAACTAGTTCTGTACGATGGTGAGTGGTGGGGTCAATAAACCAGAATTGAAGGATCCTCCATCATCGTTTAAATTTCCAGTTTGGGAACATTTTGGCTTCCCAGTAGATAACAATGGCGATGGACAGAGAGTTGTGGATAAAACGTTGACAGTATGTCGCCACACTCAACGAGAATAACCTATGCAGCTGCCAACACCTCAAATATGTTGACACATTTAAGCCGACATCACCCCAGTATACCGGAGCAAGACGGAAACGCAAAGAAACAACAACACAACACGTCTCCCCTCTGCATTCAAGCGGCCCTTGGCAGCTGATTCTGACTGGACCAAATAAATTACAAGAGAGATAAGTAGGCTCTTACAGTTTTTGGTTTATAGCTGTAGATATGTGCCCATTCTGTGGTTAAAAATGGGGGGTTTCAGGGAGCACCTTGTGAAACTGCTCAAACCACGTTACGAATTTTCCTCTTGCACCAATTTCAGCATAGCGATACCCGCTCTAAATAAGCCAAGCCAATGTTTTCAATGAATAAGCCAATGCACCCTGTTTTGCGCTTACTTAACAGTGACAGCCCATCACATTTCCCCGGGGGGGGGGGGGGGATGTATCGTGCTGTAGACACGTGACACTCATAACGGGGGCAAGTACTCATATGGCACTGAAGGAAACAGTGTCATGTGTTTGTAACCAAGATGGAAGTGGGAATTTATCACATACGACTAGGTAAAATCCACTTGAATGGCCATCCAGCTGGTAATTACTAGTGGGACACTCGTCTATCATCGAGAGCACCCACCTCTCCCACATGGTGACATCTGACATCACCTACTAAGGAAACGTCCTCTATAACAGCACTTTCGGCAATTGAATGCAGCAACACATTATTTATAAAAAGCGGTCCATGAATGTGGTTTCTGAACTGTCATTTGTTTACAAGCATGATAGATGTACTTTTAGTTTATGGTGGATGCATCTTGTTGGCCATTAGCCAATCTGCGTTAATCAACCAGTTCAAATCACATTAATGTATCCAACTGGTGTTTATGACTTCATAGCTGGTAAATTCCCACCTCCCACATGGTTACAAACGCAGCATCCGACTGAAAACTTGAGGCCCAACATAACAATCTGGTCACAACAGACAATTCTAGGAACATTGTGAATGGCATTTAATTTTTCCGAACAGTGACCCCAAACCGCAATACTACTGAACCGTGGGTTTGTCAAACCGTTACACCCCAAGTGGCTGCCACGTTGTATGACTGTGTGAGAGCGAAGTCTTGCATCATGTTCATCGCAATATATGCGGGGATGCTCGTGAAATGTCATTTTTAAAGGGCCAATCAGCAGTTGAAACGATAACAAAGTGATTTTTTTTTTTTTAAACTAAGGGATGGCAATTGTAAAATGTAATCCCTCTCAAGTTCATAGACAGAGCTATGGATGCAAGGACTGACTATCCATGATATCAAAATCATATACTGAACAAAAATATAAATGCAACATGTAACGTGTTGGTTTCATGAGCTGAAATTAAAAGATCCCTGATATTGTCTATATGCACAAAAAGCTTATTTCTCTCATAATGTTAATCCATCAGGTGTGGCATATCAAGAAGCTGATTAAACAGCATGACCATTACACACATGCTATCTAGAAGAAAAAGAAACGCACACCTTGTGCTGGGGACAATAAAAGGCCACTCTAAAATGTGCAGTCTTGTTACACAACACAATGCCATGGATGTCTCAAGTTTTGAGGGAGCGTGCAATTGGCATGCTGACTGCAGGAATGTCCACCAGAGCTGTTGCCAGGGAATTTTGTTAATTTCTCTACCATAAGCCGCCTCCAAGGTCATTTTAGAGAATTTGGCAGTACGTCCAACTGGCCTCAACCACAGATCACCTGTAACCACGCCAGCAAAGGACCTCCACATCTGGCTTCTTCACCTGCGGAATCGTCTGAGACCAGCCACCTGGACAGCTGGTGAAACCTTGGGTTTGCACAACCAGAGATTTCTGCACAAACTAGCAGAAACCGTCTCAGGGAAGCTGCCTGCTCGTCATCCTCACCAGAGTCTTGACCTGACTGCAATCTGACTTCAGTGGGCAAATGCTCACCTTCGATGGCCACTGGCATGGATAAATCCCGGTTTTTAACTGTACCGGGCAGAAGGCAGACAGCGTGTATGGTGTCAACATTGTGAACGGTGGGGTTATGGTATGGGCAGGTATAAGCTACGGACAACGAACACAATAGCATTTTATTGATGACAGTTTGAATACACAGATACCGTGAAGAGATCTTGAAGCCCATTGTTCTGCCATAAATCCACTGCTATAATCTCATGTTTCAGCACTTTAATACATGGCCCCATGTCGCAAGGATCTGTGTACAATTCCTGGAAGCTGAAAATGTCCCAGTTCTTCCATGGCCTGCATACGCAGCAGAAACGTCACCCGTTGAGCATGTGTGGGATGTTCTGGATCGATGTGTACGTCAGCACATTCCTGGCAACATCCTGCAACTTTGCACTGCAATTCAAGAGTGGGGCAACATTCCACATGCCACAATCAACTCTATGCGAAGGAAATGTGTTGCGCTGCATGAGGCAAATGGTGGTCACGCCAGATACTGACTGGTTTTCTGATCCACGTCCCTTCCTTTTTTTTTAAGGTATCTGTGACCATCAGATGCATATTTGTATTCCCAATCAAGTGAAATCCATAGATTAGAGCCTAAATAATTTATTTAAATTGACTGATTTCCTTATGAACTGTAACTCAGTAAAATCTTTGAAATTGTTGCATTTATATTTTTGTTCAGTGTAGTTAACCATGTTTTGATGCTATACAGTGTTTGTTTACATTTACTTTGTTTACGAACATTGGACTAAAACAAGTTTATATTTTGATTTCTAATGGGGTACGACAAGCAAACTAAGAGCCTTCTCTCAGCTCACTGGTCACCATAGCAACACCCACCCGTAGTACACACTCCAGCAGGTATATTTTACTGGTCATCCCCAAAGCCAACTCCTACTTTGGCCGCCTTTCCTTCCAGTTCTCTGCTGCCAATGACTGGAATGAATTGCAAAAATCATTGAAGCTGGAGACTTATATCTTTAAGCGTCAGCTGTCAGAGCAGCTTACCGATCATTGCACCTGTACACAGCCCATCTGTAAATAGCCCACCCAACTACCTCATCCCCATATTATTCATTTTTTTTGCTCCTTTGCACCCCAGTATCTCTACTTCAAATCAAATCAAATTTTATTTGTCACATACACATGGTTAGCAGATGTTAATGTGAGTGTAGCGAAATGCTTGTGCTTCTAGTTCCGACAATGCAGTAATAACTGCACATAACTGCACATCTATCACTCCAGTGTTAATGCTAAATTATAATTATTTTTCCACTATGGCCTATTTATTTGCACACACTGTATATAGATGTTTTTATTGTTTTATTGACTGTACATTTGTTTATTCCATGTGTAACTCTGTGTTTATGTCGTACCGCTTTGCTTTATCTTGGCCAGGTCAGTTGTAAATGAGAACTTGTTCTCAACTGGCCTACCTGGTTAAATAAAGGTGAAATAAAATGAGGCATTTATAAGTTATATTCTTTATGTATCAATGGGTACATATCGGTCAAAAATGTCACCAACTGCTGATTGCCCCTTTAAATGTTATGGTGTAGTAATAAATTCATTCCTATTTAATTTTCCATTTACAGTATGTTGGTGTGGTGTCCTATGCAATAATGCATTGTTTTTATCAAGCACTTCAGTAGTTTCAGGAGCTCAAAACAAAGGCAAAATGATTAGGTTGCTCATTCAACACAGGAGGGCGCCATAAGGCTGTTTGATGCAGAAACCATGTTGAAATAAATAGATGTACTCCTTTATTTATGTGTATGAGAATATGTGGACTGTTGTTTTTAGGACGTGTCATGGTTGTGCCCAGCTGAGTTTTGTTCACCCATTTTCTGTAAAGATATTGCCATGATATAGGCAAGTGATAAAGATTACATTGTTATTTGCAAGATTAGGTTAGATAACTTACCTCATTTTAATTTACTTTAAGGTTGACCTAAATACCATGACACAGTATTTTGGGGAGTTTTCAAAGAGCTCAAATGCCACTTCAATCTGCACCATGAGTGTGGGTGTAGACCTTTCAATGGGCTCTTATGAAAAGGTTATGTTGGCTATTGTAGCCATCGTTGGCATGAGGGCAATATTACACAATATTACACTAGCCATTGTTTCTCAGCTAAAGTTATTTGACTTTTTTATTTGACTCAGATACCTGCAGCTTCTTGATGGAAAAGAACTCTACCCATGTCTGGTGGATGCAGAGGATCATGTGATCTCATTTCCACCAATCACCAACAGCGAGAAAACCAAGGTGTGTGTGTGATCTTTATCAGACCAAAGACAGGTGCCTTTCTTACAGGTCACACTCATCCGCTTATCACTTGCTGATCCAGCAGTGAATTCACAATACAGCTACCAATAGAAATGTCATAATGTTATGATTTATAATAAATATTTGTTCTCAGTATCTACATTTAGCCAACCTATAGAGGCCCAGCAGTGTAGAATCCAGTCTAAAACCTTGCTGAGTTGTACTTTCCCTTAGACTTTGCACACCTCCAGCACTTTGACTTTGGAAGCTTTAAATTGCAGCCACACCAGATAAAGAAACAAATCTGTATCTTTATTGCTTGCTTAATTGAGAACATGCTTGTACCCGGGTTGCAATAAATTCATCTTGAGTATAGTACTTTGCCTTGAAATCAACCGCTGACTTTTTAAGACTATTAGTTGATGACGCAACTAGGTGTTGTCTTACCTGACATTTCCTGATTCTAAAATGTAGTTCTGATCCCTTATTCTGAATTTCGAGATAGTAGCTTATAAATTCAAGGGAATATGACGTGGAATAGGTTTAGAGGCAATGCACTGCATTTATTCAATGTATTTATTTTCTAATGCCGGATGGATATGATATCGTACTGTCAACTCTATCCTGTCATCCCTCTTTACAGATTGAATTCATTTGATAATAAAAAATAGTCAGCTTTAGCTGGGGACAATATTACATACAAGTGATGTATTGTGTCTTTGTCCCGTATTATAGATCAGGAAGACGACTAAGGAGCTTTTCTTAGAAGTGACCAGTTCTACCAGCCTGCAGATCTGTAAAGATGTGATGGATGCTCTCATAGTGGTAAGCTCAGCTCTCTCCCTGTATACAAAGAGACATGCAGTAGGACTGAATCCTACATTACAATGCACATGCATAACACATACAGCTGTTGATTGCATGAATTAAACATTTACACATGCATGCATCAGTCAGACACACACGGGGGCTGGCGAGAGCAGAAAAGTGTCATGACACCGGGTGTCATGCTCAGTCTCAGGGTGTTGTGCTGGTTTGACGTCTGGATCCTGGCCCTCAGTGGAATAAGTGAGCTCATCTGCCCGGGGTGAGTGGCCTGGCGGTGTACGGTGTCACCGCCTAAACATACAGCTCACAATACGACTGCAACCCTAGAGCTGCATACACCCACCAGTACACACAGCAGCAGACACGTTTCAATAACAGCCTTGTCGTAAGATAGCAGCCGATAAGGGTTTAATCCAGGTCAGGTCATGAGAGTTTGGAATTGATTTAATTCCTGCTCGAGTTGCCACACCTCAACAATCCATGTCTCAAGGCATAAAAATCCTTCTTTAACCTGTCTCCCCTTCACCTACACTGATTTAAAATGGATTTAACTGGTGATATCAATAAGGGATCATAGACTGACCAGGTGAAATATATGTAATGGAAATGGCACTCCTAATGTTTTGTACACAGTATAGGTTGCACTGTTGATGAGACTTCCTGTTCTGGAAGTGCGTGTCCTATATTTCCACAATCTCATTGACGGATTGTATACTTCCCCCTATATATTTTACTGCGTCAACAAACGTGGGGCAAGTTAGTGAGAAGTTTACAATACCTTCAACAAAATTTGCCGCCATTGCTTAAGAAATAAAATTAAGAGAATGTAAAGATTGAGGCTATAATAGCAATTTCATACCTTGATTACATTGAGACTATTTTTTTTGTGGGGGGTGGGGATACTTGGTGAACAGATTTCCTATTTAGATTTTATTTTAGTGGAATTCTTGGTGATTTTAGTAAAAAAAAAATTGACCAAACACTAAAATCCCTCCCAAAAAAACATTTAAAAAATGACTCATTTGCGGCGACCCCTGCTCTAGTTTACTTTCTCAAATAGACTTCATCTATATGGTCCCAATGGTCAGCAATTAACACATCTCTCTGTTTCCTTCTCAGAAAATGGCGGAGCTGAACAAGTTCACATTTGAGCACAGAGAGGAGGCTGGGTCAGAGGGAGAGTCTGATTCACCCCCAGTCCCTGCCTCGGATGATACCACCTCAGGAGAGCTGGTCATCCAGCAGGTTCGCACCGTGGACCCCGACGGGAACCTCAAGGTCGTCTACCCGTCCAAAACGGACCTCTGCACCGATGTCGGCGACCTGAACGTCATTTGGTAGTTGCGCAACATCCAGCCTTTTGATTTATACACTTACGGTCTCACACAGTTAATCACAATACTGTATCTGAGTTGCCACTGTTCAATGTATTTGGTTTGCCGGGTTCCCTTGGTATGCAAAGCCGATTACTTCCACTAATTTCTCAAACATGGAAATAGTGTAATTATGCCCTTGCTTAAAGTTCTTGATTACTATTTGGCACGTACAAACAGCTTCTGCTGTATTAAGGTATAGAATAATTCAACTACCTACCTACCCAACCTCAAATATTGCAGTTTTTGTATACTTATTTTTTATATTGCTACACACTAAAGGCAACTCACAATAACTGTAAAGTCTGTAGCAAGCCTGTGTGGTCTGTAGAGTGTAGACATAGTTAATGACAACATTTTAGCATTTGTGAACTGAAACAAGTATAAAACCTTTTTCCATTACCCACTTTAATAAATGAAGAGCAGGGAATGTGTATAATGTCTCATTTTTAAAAGATCTCTCAAATAAATTGAACCTTGAGGGCCGCAGTGGTTATGCATTTCTTTATTGCACATGTTGAAAGCCAATGCTTTGTTCTGGGTAGAAACATTTCTCCTATTTTCTTGATAATTTCAGGAATGCTTGGCCTCAATGACACAGGAAACCCCAAAGAGATTGGTCAGTTAATGCGTATGCATGGTGAACGGCCCTTTGACTGAATTGTAAAACTGCTTGGGTATTAACAGGTTAACTAAAAAGTGTGGGGTACTGTTACATATCAAGTGTCTATTAACGGCTGGTGGGAGTGTGTAGAGGGATGTCTCAGACACACACACACACACACAGTATAAAAGAATAGCCAGTGAGTTTCAGTTAGGTGTCCTATACGTTAAGGACCGGGTTGGACTTCTCGACACAAGATGCAAGCTTCCATTTAAGGCAACCCATTCATTGGAACTATGAAAAGTACTTACAGAGTACAGAAGAAGCAAGCCTGGTCCGATACAAACAGGGAGAAAAAGTCACGGTGGAGAAGCATTAGTGAAAAGGACATGCGGTACTTGGAGATTAATGTGCAACGGATTGACAGGCCGAATGCTCCACGAGGAGACCCTGCTCAAGCGAATGCTAACCAGAGACCAGCTCCAAAGATAACAAACCCAATTGAATATCTTACTTGTCCTAGGCATTTAATGATTCAAAATAAACTAGGCCGTGCAAGCACATCCGCTATCACCCAGAGTATCCTTCTGCCCCCCATCACTGGATCAAGAATCATTGCTGGTAAAGCGGAGGGCTCAAATGTGCCGTTTCTCTCTGCAAGACCAGCCGGGTCACTACAAGACAACAGAGACACACACTTGTCAACGTCTGGTGTAAGGAGTGTAAATACAGTGTTTCGGGTACTGGTTGCTCAACATGCTCAGAATTGTCAAATGTCTAACAAAGCTGGGTTAGTTAGTAGGAGTCTAACCATGTTGACTAGGTCTACGAAAGATTCCATCCAGAACCCAGACACTCGCTCCAGACTAGATTGCACCAAGGGGACCTTTGGGGCCCAGCCAGCTGTGGCATCAAGTTTCTCACCAACAGACCCGTTAGTAAGGCAACGGAGAAATGATGTGAGTAACCCTAGTGCCAACTACAGCGGGGCGAGGACGGAGAGGCTTAAACATGATGCCAGTCTATGTGAAACAAAACAGCAGAGAGATTTCTTCTCTGATGACTCGGCTATTAAAACAGAATCCCAGTACTCTGAAGACAAAGATACCATCAAGACTGGCATAGACTGTCTTTGTCCCAATGATGCAGAATATTATACGGATCAGAGAATTGCAGAATGGGTCTTGAAAGTGAACTCCACCCTATTTTCCTCATCAGATGATGAAATGCATAACGTAAATTCTGTTGAGGAGCAAGATATTTCCACCATAAAAATAATCTATGAGGGAGAGTAATAAAAGCTGATTTGATGAGGTCGAGCAACTAGGTGAGATTTTCTTTTTCACTGTCATTTATACTGAACAAAAATATAAATCCAACATGCAACAATTTCAAGCATTATAGTTATAGTTCATATATGGAAATCAGTCAATTGAAATTCATTATGCCCTAATTTATGGATTTCACATGACTGGGAAGGGGTATAGCCATGGGTGGGCCTGGGAGGGCACAGTGAGCCAGGACCAGCCAATCGGAATTATTATTTTTCCTCACAAAAGGGCTTTATTACAGACGGAAATACTCTTCAGTTTCATCGGGTGGCTGGTCTCAGACGATCCTGCAGGTGAAGAAGCCGGATGTGGAGGTCCTGGGCTGGCATGGTTACACGTGGTCTGCAGTTGTGATGTGGCTTATGGTAGAGAAATTAACATTACATTCTCTGGCAACAGCTCTGGTGAACATTCCTGCAGTCAGCATGCCAATTGCATGCTCCCTCAACTTGAGACATCTGTGGCATTGTGCTGTGACAAAACTGAACATTTGAAAGGGCCTTCTTTTGTACCCAGTACAAGGTGCTCACTAAGAGGGATATAAACAAATTTGTGCACAAAATATGAAATAAGCTTTTTGTGCATATGGTACATTTCTGGGCTCTTATTTAAGCTCATTTTTTTGTTCAGTATACATTGTGGACATTACAGCCTCTATGGGCAGTGGGCATAGGTTTGACTTCAACATTGGGGAGGGGAACATTGCAGAGAACAACATTTGCCTCTAATATTGGGAGCGGTGGCCATGTCCCCCCTTTCCCGCTATAAATTACACCCCGGTCCAGGGCTCAAATTTACAGACTTTTTTTTATCCCTATGACAGTTTGATTATAAAGCTATTTCTCGTTACAGACTTGAGGATTTGAGGTGAGAAAATAAATATTAAAGTGTATTTTTGTAAGGATGATTAGGTTTGATATATTTGCAGATGACAACTAAAATTTTTTAAATCCAGTCTTTGTCAAGAGAGGCAAACCTCTTGTTTGACAGCATATTTACCACACCATGTTTGTTGAATAACACAGGTAATTAACATATTTTCAACAGCTTTTTTATTACTATTAGTATTGCCTGTGTCCTTTCATTAAAATATTGAATCCACATGGCCTTGATATACAGTTGAATAGGCTAACATAACAAGCCCTGTAGTACAATCTTGAAAAAACAATTGAAATAGATATCACTTAGTGACAAGAACATATTGAATACCAAGCACTGTAAGTCAAACATTATGTTCATGTTTTTAGACTTAATTGCAATGACTTTTCACATATAAGACAAAGCTGTGGGAAGCTGTAAAATCACTTTACAACAAGCAAACTGCAATCCCAACATAATTCCATCTGTTGAGGGTCCTTCGGTCAGTGGCCGGTCAGCATTTGTGGACGTAATATCCAGTGACGTATCCAATGACGTAAACAACCACCAGTGCAGCCAAAGCTCCGGCCACCTTGATAGCTATGCCCAAGGTGCCAGTGCAGAATCTGTTGTAGAGCCTTTGGGGAACAGAACATGTCATAATATGACCACTGATTACAGGTTGGGGTCAGTCCATACACGATCAGTAAACTCAAGGGGTCATCATTTGGGAAAGTTAATAAACTAGGATTAAAGGTAGGAAACACTGCACTGAATACAATTTTCAACTTCATATACCTTAATTGAAAGTAAGTGTTTCTTGAACTGCCTAAAACATTGTCATTCACTATAATATATATTGCCTATCCCCTGTGATTAATAAACGGGTACCGTATAATAGTAAGAACACTGATTGTATCTTCTGTCGCCCAGTCATGAGTCTTCCTCAGAGCTTACCCCGTTACACCTGTCCCAGCCACATTCAGATTGATGTTGTCTTCATTCCAGCGGTTGTATTGCACACCAGCAGTATTGGAGTCCATGTCAGAAGCCATTCTTCCCTGAATTTTATTTACTGCAGAAACCACTTACTCCTTCAACAACCTGTAAAGATGAGATAGAGATGCACAATATGGAGTTGCACAATATGGATATAGAATAGGTCATATCGTGAAAAGACATTTGGTCTTTCTTACCACAATCAATTTAGACCTATTCAGTCCCCCAGATAGGCTTACTTAAATTTCAATAAATGATTGAATTTGTTTTATTTGATTATATCTCATTGTATCATTCAATGAGTCTTTATATGACACATTAAAACTCAACAGGTGGCTAGAGCTGTAGGACATTGATCAGCTTGCCCAAAACCACTGGCTCAAACTATAAACAAATCCTATTGCTAATCACCCAACTTAACCAGAAAATAACTGGCAGTCTACTCACCACTGCTCTTTCGAGGACTGAAGGCATATTGTGTTGAAGAAGGCATGCCTCTTTATATATGAGTTCATCACAGTCAGCATTCATCACCTGGTCATAAATTGAGAAGGCCATAGTAGTTTTATGGCTCTTTCCAATGATAAAAGCACAATTAAAATTATGTGCTCTGTGTTTGCCTCCGGTTACAGATACAGTAACTGCAGATCTTTCTTGATAACTGCATACAGAATATTCACATCGCAAAGGTCAATAATTCAACAGGCATGTTCAACATGTTTACTCATAGCCATGTGGTGAAATGAAGAAAAAAAAAGAAACTATGTTAAAACCTCAATTTTGTTTACATACATTTCCCTACTTAGCTATTTTGGTTGTTTTGAAATAGCCTACAGTGCTAACTGCAATTGCCAGACAAAGGCTATGCGTCATACATTAATCAACACCATTCCATGCAATGTTTGCTGAATATTCTGTGCTTTTTTTTACTTTTGTTGTAGACTTTTACTGTGGGCCAACTGGCCCAATTCAACTCTTATGTAGCAGGCTACAGTCGAAGAGAGGATGCATTTATCATTTTTGACAGATTCCATTTTGTATGCCTGTATGGGACACCTATCGATGTCATCGACGGATTGATTACTTGACCTGTGACCAGGCCTGCGACGGGATCCTTGGGACATCCCAACTCTGACATTACCCCATTGAAGTTGAATTTTAAAATGGTTACGGTAAGGGTTAGGTAAGGTTAGTGTTATGGGTAGGGACGTCCCAAGGAATCCGGATAGCACTAACCAGCCTGCGACCATAGTTGTAACTAGATTGAGTACAGCTACGGATGGAAGTGACTTCTCGTAGCAGGTTAGGAGAGCATTTTAGCTAACACTAACCCTTTTCCTAATTATCTTGACATGCTGCTTAAATTAATCTAACCTGCTGCGAAAAAGTAACTTCCGGTCGTAGCTGCTGTGCGCATATACCACTAGTCAAAACCTGCTACGATATTCCCTAAAAACACGCCACTTCAATACAGCTACGACCGGAAGTGACTTTTTTGTTACAGGTTAGAACTTCTGCAGCAGGTTAGGGGAATTAGGTAAGGTTAGGAAACAGGCTTGGGTTAGCAAAAATGCTCTCCTAACCTGCTACGGAAAGTTACTTCCGGTTGTAGCTGTATCGAAGTGTCTTGTTTTGACTAGGTCTTGTTTTGACAGCTACGACCGGAAGTCACTTTTTAGTAGCAGGTTAGATTCATTTACACAGAAGGGATCTAGCTTTTGTCAAATGAATGTCCAAATTTGAAATTTTTTGCATTTTAGCTAACCTTAACCCAGGGATGGACAACTTTTATTGGGGTGGGGACCACAAAAAATCTGAACTCATCATGAGGCTGCAGTGGCTCGCGGCTGTGAATACCCAAATCCATATAGACACATGCAGTCAGAGCCGGCCCTAGTTTTTTGGGGGCCATAAGTGAAATTTTGTTGCGAGCAAATCATTTTTAATGACCACCCTCGTGACAGAGGAGAGATTTTTAAAAAATGCCATGGGGCGGAGAGAAGATTTTGCCATTTGTTAAATAATTTCATGCAATTCTACAAATTCTGCCATGGGGCAGAGAGAAACATTTGCAGTGCAACAGCTAATTTTCTGCAATTCTACTACTTCTGCATAGGGTGGAGAGAAATGGTTGCAGTTTTAAATATGATATCTGAGTGAGACTGACTAACAAAATCAATGGCTAGACTATATTACCGAAGTAAAAATGTTTTTGCTCACATCGGCTAATTGAGTGGATGTCAGTGACTGACGCAACAAGAGAAAAACTGCTGCACAACTACTATTCTACCTCAATATTAAGATGAGACCCCTATATATATATATATATATTAACATTTTAAAACAGAAATACCTTATTCACTTAAGTATTCAGATCCTTTGCTATGAGACTCGAAATTGAGCTCAGGTTCATCCTGTTTCCATTGATCATCATTGAGATGTTTTTACAACTTGATTGGAGTCCACCTGTGATAAATTCAATTGATTGGACATCATTTGGAAAGGCACACTTCTGCCTATATAAGGTCCCACAGTTGACAGTGCATGTCAAAGCAAAAACCAAGCCATGAGGTTGAAGGAATTGTCTGTAGATATATATACAGGACCAGTCAAACGTTTGAACACCTACTTATTCAAGGGTTTTTCTTTATTTGTAATATTTTATACATTGTAGAATAATAGAGAAGACATCAACACTATGGAATAACACATTTGGAATCATGAAGTAAGCGAAAATAGTGTTCAACAAATATATAAATATATTTTAGATTTTTCAAAGTAGCCACCCTTTGCCTTGACAGCTTTGCACACTTTTTGCACACTCTGACTCTCAACCAGCCTCATGAGGAATGCTTTTCCAACAGTCTTGAAGGAGTTCCCACATATCCTGAGCACTTGTTGGCTGCTTTTCCTTCACTCTGCGGTCCAACTCATCCCAAACCATCTGAATTGGGTTGAGGTTGGGTGATTGTGGAGGCCAGGTCATCTGATGCAGCACTCCATCACTCTCCTTCTTGTTCTTGGTCAAAAAGCCCTTAGAGCCTGGAGGTGTGCTGGGTCATTGTCCTGTTGAAAACAAATGATAGTTCCACTAAGCGCAAACCAGATGGGATGGTATATCCCTGTAGAATGCTGTGGTAGCCATGCTGGTTTAGTGTGCCTTGAATTATTTACAACAAAAAAATACTGACAGTGTCACCAGCAAAGCACAATTTTTATTTTACCTTTATTTAACTAGGCAAGTCCGTTAAGAACAAATTCTTATTTTCAATGACAGCCTAGGAACAGTGGGTTAACTGCCTTGTTCAGGGGCAGAACAACAGATTTTTACCTTGTCAGCTCGGGGATTCAATCTCGCAACCTTTCAGTTACTAGTCCAACGCTCTATCCAGTAGGCTACCCTGCCAGCTCATCACACATCTTCCTCCATGCTTCATGGTGGGAACCACACATGCAGAGATCATCTGCTCACCTACTCTACATCTCACAAAGACACGGTGGTTGGAACCAAAAATCTCAAATTTGGACTCATCAGACCAAAGGACATATTTCCACAGGTCTAATGTCCATTCCTTGTGCTTCTTGGCCCAATCAAATATCTTCTTATTATTGTTGTCCTTTAGTAGTAGTTTCTTTGAGGCAATTCAGCCATGAAAGCCTGATTCACTCAGTCTCCTCTTAACAGTTGATGTTGAGATGTGTCTGTTACTTGAACTCCGTGAAGCATTTATTTGGGTTGTACTTTCTGAGGCTGGTAACTGTAATGAACTTATCCTCTGCAGCAGAGGTAACTCTGGGTCTTCCTTTCCTGTGGCGGTCCTCATGAGAGCCAGTTAATCATAGCGCTTGATGGTTTTTGCAACTATAGTTGAAGAAACTTTCAAAGTTCTTGAAATGTTCCCGATTGACTGACCTTCATGTCTTAGTAATGATGGACTGTTGTTTCTCTTTGTGTGCAAATTTGTCATCAAGGGCAATGGCTTCTTTGAAGAATCTCAAATATAAAATATATTTTGATTTGTTTAACACTTGTGGTTACTACATAATTCCATATGTGTTATTTCATAGTTTGATGTCTTCACTATTATTCTACAATGTAGAAAATAGTAAAACCCTTGAATGAGTAGGTGTGTCTAAACTTTTGACTGGTACTTTCCATGACATAGACTAGGTGAATCCAGGTGAAAACTAAGATCCCTTATTAAGGATGTCACTTGATGAAACCTACAGATGAAGGGGAGTAGACAGATTAAAGAAGGATTTTAAAGTCTTGACAATTGAGACATGGATTCTGTATGTGTGCGATTCAGAGGATGAATAGGCAAGACACTATATTTAAGTGCCTTTGAACGGGGTATGGTAGTAGGTGCCAGGCGCATCGTTCTTTTCAACCTCAACATTTTCCCAGGGGTATCAAGAATGATCCACCATCCAAAGGTGAAATCTTACCCTGCAGCATTGGAAGATATTCTAGACGAACACAGTGGCTTGCGAAAGTAATCACCCCCTTGCCATTTTTACTACTTTGCTGCCTTACAACCCGGAATTAAAATAGATTTTTGGGAGGTTTGTATCATTTGATTTACACAACATGCCTACCACTTTGAAGATGCTAAATATTTTTTATTGTGAAACAAACAAGAAATAAGAGAAGAAAACAGAACTTGAGAGCGCATAACTATTCAACCCCCCTAAGTCAATACTTTGTAGAGCTACCGTTTGCAGCAATTAAATCTGCAAGTCTCTTGGGGTATGTCTCTATAAGCTTGGCACATCTAGCCACTGGGATTTTTGCCCATTCTTCAAGGCAAAACTGCTCCAGCTCCTTCAAGTTGGATGGGTTCCACTGGTGTACAGCAATCTTTAAGTCATACCACAGATTCTCAATTGGATTGAGGTCTGGGCTTTGACTAGGCCATTCCAAGAAATGTAAATGTTTCCCCTTAAACCACTCGAGTGTTGCTTTAGAAGTATAATTAGGGTCCTAATTAGGTCACGTGTATCCCCTGTCACAAGACGAGACGGCGGCTATGGAAACATATGTCTCCGAATCCGTGGGGCAGGGGTACATTCGGCCCTCCACTTCACCTGCCTTGAGCTTGAGGGGGCTAAACACCCTTTTCTCATCTGGACTGACCATCGCAATCTGGAGTACATCCAGGCGGCGAGGAGACTGAATCCTCGCGAGGCAAGGTGGGCCATGTTTTTGACCTGTTTTGTTTTCACCCTATCCCACAGACCAGGTTCCCAGAAAGCGAAGGCAGACGCACTATACCGGATGTATGACACAGAGGAGCGGCCCATGGATCCCACTCCTGTACTCCCGGCCTCGTGCCTGGTAGCACCGGTAGTGTGAGAGCTGGACGCGGACATCGAGCGAGCGTTACGTACAGAGCCCACTCCCCCTCAATGTCCAGCTGGGCGTCTGTACGTTCCGTCTGCTGTCCGCGACCGCTTGATCTATTGGGCCCATACGTCACCCTCCTCTGGTCATCGGTCGGACAGTGCGCTGTCTTTGTGGGAAGTACTGGTGGTCCACTTTAGCTAAGGACGTGAGGGTTTATGTCTCCTCCTGCTCGGTGTGCGCCCAGTGCAAGGCCCCTAGGCACTTGCCCAGAGGGAAGTTACAACCTTTAGCCGTTCCACAACGGCCGTGGTCGCACCTGTCGGTGGATTTCCTAACAGATCCTCCTCCATCACAAGGCAACACCACGATCCTGGTCGTTGTGGATCGGTTTTCTAAGTCCCGTCGTCTCCTCCCTTTGCCCGGTCTCCCTAAAGCCCTACAGACTGCGGAGGCTCTGTTTACTCACGTCTTCCGGCACTAAGAGGTGCCTGAGGACATAGTATCTGATCGAGGTCCCCAGTTCACGTCAACGGTCTGGAGGGCGTTCATGGAACGTCTGAGGGTCTTGGTCAGCCTTACCTCGGGTTTTCACCCCAAGAGTAATGGGCAGGTGGAGAGAGTGAACCAGGATGTGGGTAGGTTTCTGCGGCCCTATTGCCAGGACCGGTCGGGGGAGTGGGCGGCATTCGTGCCCTGGGCAGAGATGGCCCAGAACTCGTTCCACCACTCCACTAACCTCTCCCCCTTCCAGTGCGTACTGGGGTACCAGCCGGTCCAGGCGCCTTGGCATCAGAGCCAGATCGTGGCTCCTGCGGTGGATGACTGGTTTAGGCGTGCTGAGGAGACCTGGGATGCCGCTCATGTGCACCTTCAGCGGGCTGTGAGGCACCAGAAAACCTGCGCAGATCGCCACAGCATTGAGGCCCCAGTGTTCGCACCAGGGGACCGGGCCTGGCTCTCGACCTGAAACCTGCCCCTCCGCCTGCCCTGCCGAGGTATGTTACAGGTTACAGCTTCCCCCCGATTATCGAATTAACCCCTAGTTCCATGTGTCTCTCCTCAGGCCGGTGGTGGCTGGTCCATTCCAGGAGTCTGAGGTGCGGGAGGTTCCTCCACCCCCTCTGGATCGAGGGGGCCCCGGCGTATGCAGTTCGATCCATACTGGATTCGAGGCGTCGGGCGAGGGCCTTCAGTACCTCGTGGAGTGGGAGGGGTATGGTCCGGAGAAGAGATGCTGGGTGCCGGTGGAGGACGTGTGGACCCATCGATGCTGCCGGAGTTCCACCGTCTCCATCCTGATCGCCCTGCGCCTCGCAGGGCCCCCGAGGCCGGTGTCAGCGCGCAGCTGGAGCCGCGCGTCAAGGGGGGGTTACTGTCACAACTTCCGCCGAGGTCGGCCCCTCTCCTTGTACGGGCGGCGTTCACCGGTCTTCTAGCCATCGCTGATCCATCTTTCATTTTCCATTGGTTTTGTCTTTATTTTCTACACACCTGGTGTTCATTATTCAATTACATTGGTTCATGTATTTAACCCTCTGTTTCCCCCATGTTTGTTGTGCGTGATTATTTCTATGTTCAGTTCGGTTCACGATGGCTGGTTTTTCGACGGGTGCTGTGTTCACCCGTGAGTAATATTTTCCGTTTTATTTTTTGGTCAAGAGTATTTGTTTACCTTGTGCCTTTAATTTTTGAGTAAAGTACGTTGCTCACTCATTTTGCTCTCCTGCGCTTGACTTCATGCACCAGTTACACTCACCTTCTGACAAAGTACCTCCAACAGCACACATTTTTGTTGCAGCTCTGCACAAACATACCTGATTCAACTCATTGAGGGCCTGATGATTAGTTGACTAGTTGAATCAGGTTGGCTTGTCCGGGGCTACAATAAAATGGTGCACTGTTGGAGGTACTCGAGGACCGGAGTTGGGAACCACTGATCTAAGCCGACCACTTCGTTAGTTCCAAACGTAAAAAACAAGTTGATAAGATAATTAGAAAGAATTGCGGACATGCAACACTTCCAACCTCTGAAAAACAAAACCCTGTTGTTTCTAAATCGGTTCTGGATTTAATCATAATACACAGTAACATGCTAATTATACCTACCCTGTCTGTATATTTGTTTACATCCACTGTTTTTTGTCGTCGCTTGGATATGACTTTTACAGTTCGCTGATGCGAACACAAGCCGCTAAGCGGGACGGTCATGGCTAGAAGATTAAAGGTCAGATTTGACCTTTCGATCAATTTCCTCCCAAAAAGTATATTAACTGCATGACATGGCATTTTTCCTATTTTGTTGCATTACAACCTGTAATTTAGATAGATTTTTGATTTGGATTGCATGTAACAGACATACACAAAATAATCTAAATTGCTGAAGTGAAATGAAGAAAAAAAAAACTGAAAAGTAGTGCGTGCATATGTATTCATCCCCTTTGCTATGAAGCCCCTGAATAAGATCTGGTGCAACCAATTACCTTCAGAAGTCACATAATTAGATTGCACACAGGTGGACTTTATTTAAGTGTCACATGATCTGTCACATGATCTCAGTATATAAACATCTGTTCTGAAAGGCCCCAGAGTCTGCAACCCCACTAAGCAAGGACCACCACCAAGCAAGCAGAACCATGAAGACCAAGGAGCTCTCCAAACAGGTCAGGGACAAAGTTGTAGAGAAGTACTGATCAGAGTTGGGTTATAAAAAATATATGAAACTTTAATCATCCCACGGAGCACCATTAAATCCATTATTAAAAACATGAAATAATATGGCACCACAACAAACATGCCAAGAGGGAACCGTCCACCAAAACTCACAGACCAGGCAAGGAGGGCATTAATCAGAGAGGCAACAAAGAGACCAAAGATATCCCTGAAGGAGCTGCAAAGTTCCACAGCAGAGATTGGAGTATCTGTCCATAGGACCACTTTAAGCCGTACACTCCACAGAGCTGGGCTTTACAGAAGAGTGGCCGGAAAAGAAGCCATTGCTTAAAGAAAAACATAAGCAAACACGTTTGGTGTTCACCAAAAGGCATGTGAGATACTCCCCAAACATATGGAAGAAGGTACTCTGGTCAGATTAGACAAACATTTTGCTTTTTGGCCATCAAGAAAAACACTATGTCTGGTGCAAACCTAACACCTCTCATCACCCTGAGAACGTCATCATCGGCAGGGACTGGGAAACTGGTCAGGAATGATGGATGGCACTAAATACAGGGTAATTATTGAGGGAAACCTGTTTCGGAAGACTTGAGAATGGGATGGAGGTTCACCTTCCAGCAGGACAATGACCCTAAGCATACTGCTAAAGCAACACTCGAGTGGTTTAAGGGGAAACATTTAAATGTCTTGGAATGGCCTAGTCAAAGCCCAAACTTCAATCCAATTGAGAATCTGTGGTATGACTTAAAGATTGCTGTACACCAGTGGAACCCATCCAACTTGAAGGAGCTGGAGCAGTTTTGCCTTGAAAAATGGGCAAAAATCCCAGTGGCTAGATGTGCCAAGCATAAAGAGACTTTGGGGGGGTGAATAGTTATGCACTCTCAAGTTCTGTTTTTTTGTCTTATTTCTTGTTTGTTTCACAATAAAAAATATGTTGTATCTTCAAAGTGGTAGGCATGTTGTGTAAATCAAATGATACAAACCCCCCAAAAATCTTTTTTAATTCCGGGTTGTAAGGCAACAAAATATGAAAAATGCCAAGTGGGTTGAATTCTTTCGCAAGCCACTGTAGCTGTGCAGCGACACTCCCCATCCAACCTGACAGAGCTTGAGAGGATCTATAGAGAAGAATGGGAGAAACTCCCTAAATACATGTGTGCCAAGCTTGTAGTGTCATACCCAAGAAGACTCGAGGCTGTAATCACTGCCAAAGGTGCTTCAACAAAGTACTGACTAAAGGGTCTGAAAACTTGTGATATTTCCTTTTTTTTATTTGATACATTTGCAAACATTTCTAAAAACCAGTTTTTGCTTTGTTATAATGGTGTATTATGTTTAGATTGATGAGGATAAAAATATTTTAAATATTCATTTTAGATTCATTTCAGATTCATAAATTCATTTTAGAATAAGGCTGTAATGTAACAAAATGTGGAAAACGTCAAGGGGTCTGAATACTTTCCGAATTAACTTAATGTTTCTCACTAAGTAATGGGCAAGATATCTATCAAACTAAATAAATAGCACAATTCTGAATTAATCCCATCTACTCATGTTATTTGATGCTGGAAATGAATTAATCTGGGTCAAAACACAAGGTGAGACATAATGTACAATAGTGGTTATTAACTTGTTGTCCAGCTGGGGTTATAGTATACTCACACGTCTATGTAGTCTCCATTTTCCCAGGATGTACGTTTACAGTGCTGGTCCACACCAGGGAGGCAGCCACGCGCAACAGGTCATCAAGGTCAGTGTTGTCACAATCCTGACATTTCAATACTGTATATCATCATTGTAATACACTGACTTGTTTGTGTTCCTACATTCAATCACATCTGTTGTATTCTAGTGTGTGGGTCCATAGAAATAGAGTGAATCTATTAATTAATTAATACACTGCTCAAAAAAATAAAGGGAACACAATGTAACTCCAAGTTAATGACACTTCTGTGAAATCAAACTGTCCACTGAGGAAGCAACACTGATTGAACATAAATTTCACATGCTGTTGTGCAAATGGAATAGACAACAGGTGGAAATTATAGGCAATTAGCAAGACACCCCCAAAAAAGGAGTGGTTCTGCAGGTGGTGACCACTTCTCAGTTCCTATGCTTCCTGGCTGATGTTTTGGTCACTTTTGAATGCTGGCGGTGCTTTCACTCTAGTGGTAGCATGAGACGGAGTCTACAACCCACACAAGTGGCTCAGATAGTGCGGCTCATCCAGGATGGCACATCAATGCGAGCTGTGGCAAGAAGATTTGCTGTGTCTGTCAGCGTAGTGTCCAGAGCATGGAGGCGCTACCAGGAGACAGGCCAGTACATCAGGACACGTGGAGGAGGCCGTAGGAGGGCAACAACCCAGCAGCAGGACCGCTACCTCCACCTTTGTGCAAGGAGGAGCAGGAGGAGCACTGCCAGAGCCCTGCAAAATGACCTCCAGCAGGCCACAAATGTGCATGTGTCTGCTCAAACGGTCAGAAACAGACTCCATGAGGGTATGAGAGCCCGACATCCACAGGTGGGGGTTGTGCTTACAGCCCAACACCGTGCAGGACGTTTGGCATTTGCCAGGGAACACCAAGATTGGCAAATTCGCCGCTGGCACCCTGTGCTCTTCACAGATGTAAGCAGGTTCACACTGAGCACATGTGACAGACGTGACAGAGTCTGGAGACGCCGTGGAGAATGTTCTGCTGCCTGCAACATCCTCAAGCATGACCGGTTTGGCGGTGGGTCAGTCATGGTGTGGGGTGGCATTTCTTTGGGGGGACGCACAGCCATCCATGTGCTCGCCAGAGGTAGCCTGACTGCCATTAGGTACCGAGATGAGCTCCTCAGACCCCTTGTGAGACCATATGCTGTTGCGGTTGGCCCTAGGTTCCTCCTAATGCAAGACAATACTAGACCTCATGTGGCTGGAGTGTGTCAGCAGTTCCTGCAAGAGGAAGGCATTGATGCTATGGACTGGCCCGCCCGTTCCCCAGACCTGAATCCAATTGAGCACATCTGGGACATCATGTCTCGCTCCATCCACCAACGCCACGTTGCACCACAGACTGTCCAGGAGTTGGCGGATGCTTTAGTCCATGTCTGGGAGGAGATCCCTCAGGAGACCATCCACCACCTCATCAGGAGCATGCCCAGGCGTTGTAGGGAGTTCATACAGGCACGTGGAGGCCACACACACTACTGAGCCTCATTTTGACTTGTTTTAAGGACATTACATCAAAGTTGGATCAGCCTGTAGTGTGGTTTTCCACTTTAATTTTGAGTGTGACTCCAAATCCAGACCTCCATGGGTTGATAAATTTGATTTCCATTGATAATTATTGTGTGATTTTGTTGTCAGCACATTCAACTATGTAAAGAAAAAAGTATTAAATAAGAATATTTCATTCATTCAGATCTAGGATGTGTTATTTTAGTGTTCCCTTTATTTTTTTGAGCAGTGTATATTTCTATGAGTGGGCTACATGTGATGTTGTCCTTTTCTATCCAGGATTTTCCATGATAGTTGCAGATGAGTGGGAAGGACACATGCAGGAGCCCAAACTCATACCCCTGAAAACCATGACGTCAGTCATTGTAAAAGTAAGCCAGAGGTCAACAATTGCATGGTTCTTTGTGAAGATTACAACATTTGTATGAAAGCCCATAGTAATAGACAGTAATATTGTTTAAATGTGAATCATTTGATGTTGTGTATATTATAGCATGTATATAACAACATGTTGTCTTTGTTTAGATGCAGCTGTATGTAGAGGAGAAGGCACTGGAGGCTTCATAGACCAAGCTTGATGGTAATCCTCTGCACTGCAGCTGCCACAGGAATCCACTAGCAGTGGAATTGATTTGGAAAATGCTTTATGTAAATGCCTTGTTAATGTAAATGCCTATTTTTTCACTCGTACCTGACTCTTTTCCCCCTTACTAGCTCTGACTTTGCTGATAGCTACTTTATTGAAGAAAAATGTACTTACTATGGCCTGTGATATGTGGTTGTTCCACCTAGCTATCTTAAGATGAATGCACTAACTGTAAGTCGCTTTGGATAAGAGCGTCTGCTAAGTGTTAACCATGTTTGGGTTAAAGCATCCAATGTATATTTTGGGGGCATATAATGTAGGTGAGGTAGGTTTGGCTGATAGTGTGCAGAGTCTTCACATTAGAAGTGTGAGGGAAGTAGATTTGGCCAATAGAGCACGGTAGTGTTTAGGGAAGCGGTCCCTCAGTAGCCTTTCTTCAAGTTGTGAGTTGGGATACTTGACAAGTATAGAGAGGCCTTGCCCATGATGTAGGAGACATCGGGAGCCTAAGGTGAACCACAGCAGATTTCAGCACACACATACAGCACACACCAACACTTACTTATGTGACATTACTGTACTCACATACTGTACATTACTTAATAAAATAACAGTAAGAAAAAGAGACGTTGGCCACAAGGCCTGTGATACACATTGCATCACCTACTGAGCTAAACACATGCCCATATGGAAGCTTTTACCTGTAAGGCTGATCTTCCTCCGAGTCCCAGGCCTGATGCAGGGTTTTGGCTGTGGGGTGGCAGAATGAGACCAGGGATGGAGATGCAGCGTGACTGGGGGGAGGCAGGTGACTGTGGGGGGTACCCCCATTATGGAGCTGGATGGCGGGGCATGTCCTCAGGTACCTACCCTGCTCACATTGCCTAGATTCTAGAGTGTCAAATACATGCCTCTCTGACAAAAAAATGGTAGAGGACAGGACACCCAAACGATACATATGTTATAAGAATCAATGTGAGAGTGTTTATAATAGTGTTAGAATAGCTACATTGCATGATGATCATAAAGGGCAGTGTTGGGCCACTATGTGTAAATGTGAGCAATACTGTAAGTGGGAGTGCTGTAAAGGCACCATGGTTCAGCAGGATGTTGTCTCACCGTGGCCCCCAGGGTGGGCACTCCAACAACGGGTGTGGTGGGGCTGGTTGACCCACTGCTGGAGGCGCTGGGGCTCCAGGTCCCCTCTCCTCTCATGGGCCCGCCGGGTTCTCTCTCTCCGCACCTTCTGCAGGTACTCATGTCTAGGATTGGCCAAGCAGGGAAACAAGTTAGAGGGAAATATAGTATATATTTGTAAATGATTATTACATGTATCTGATTAAATTGTTGTGAGATATGTACTGTACAAACACAATACTGTAATACATGCATCAGCCTCCTCACCTCGGGAGCTATTTTTCCACCTGGCTCTCAACACTGTCCTCCAGCTGACATAGAGCAGAGTTCCTCCGTGTCCTCCTGCCTTTCTTGGTTGAGTCTTTGGCAGAACTCTGAGGGTGAGAAATAGTATGTATTACATGTAGAATAGACATCTATGATATAATTATAGTGGTAAAAGCTATTGGTTTTGTCACCAACCTTATCTGTGTTGACTTTCACCAAAGTAGAGGACAACTGATGTTGTGTGATTGATGGGAGTAAAGACTCATCCGCTATGGTCATATCTGGGCCTTCAGAGGGACCTGGGATCCGGATACTCCTGCCTAATACCAAATACATAGATCCTTTCATTAGGTCCTTTATCTGCTTCCCCAAAGTCAGATGAACTTGTGGATACCATTTATATGTCTGTGCAGTCTGAAAGTTTGAGGTAGTTTCGCGAGCCAATGCCAACTGGCGCAATGACTTCTGGTCTATAGGAAACTACCTCTAACTTCCTTTATACTGGACACAGAGACATACAAATGGTATCCACAGGTTCATCTGAAGTAGATAAAGGGCCTCATCGCCCACATTCTGAAGTATCTCTTTAAGTAAATGATGGACAGAGGTAGTATGTTTATGGATCATGTTATGAAGCTTACTGTAGCTGTCCTGAGCTTTGACATCCACTGACTCTTGGACTGAGGAAACTTCAGCACGCTGGAGGAAAACAGAAAACGCATCTCATATATAATCCAGCATAATAAAAATCATGATAAATAGTTCATTTCTAAGGATAGCCTTTTCAAATATTTACACAAAGTTTTGTCATTTGTTTCAATGTTACAGCTGAAGCACTTGTTTAGCGTGATTAGTCATGATTAGTCATTTTATCGTGTAAACCACCAATAGATTGCTGGAGTGTGAAAATTGTTTTATTGACCCATTAACAGCACCAAGAATGAATCATTCTCCCTTTCTGCTGTTAAGCATCTAATGATGCCAACTAAACTCTGCACTGAAACATACTGTATCATGCATACAATTCCCAAGACATGCTTAATATCTCCATGAATTCTCCACTGACGTATTTCACTGAAGTGTGACTAATCATGTTTTGGTTTTGAATAGTCAATATGAGTGTTTTGACTGAATCTGTTTGACTGCATCTACTTTCTAAAGCAGATCTCTCTAATGGTTTTTTCTGAACTTACATCTTACACTAAGTTTGTGAACTTACATCAGGCTAAGCATCTGTGCTCCAAGCTTCTTCCCCCTCTGTTGACAATGCCTTTTGTTTCATCATCTGATCTGTCCTCTCTTCACTCCATCTGTGGGCCTTTCTTCTATCTTGCCCTCTCCCTTAGGTCTACCATCCCACTCTTCAGCTTTGTTCCATTCTCCCTCATCACCATTGTAAAACATATCCTCTCCTTTCCATTCTTCTTCTTGTACTTCATCGTTCTTCAATGCTTCTTCAGGTTTTCCATATACCTTGTTCTCTTCATTGTCCCTCCCATTCATGTCCTCTACCCTAACCACATCCTCATTCCTCCCATCACATTCTTCTTCCACTCGCTCTACCTCTTCCTCTCCACTCCCTCCATCCTCAGCTTTTCCAAGTGTCCTTCTGTCCCTCTGTTCTTCTTGCTTGACTGAGGCTGTCGAGACAATCACAATTCCTCTGCTGGACACTTGTCCGCCATGCCTCAAACTCTTCCTGTCAAGTGTCGCGTGAAGAAAACTAGATGTTGTTCTTTATTCTTCTTCTGCTCCTTCACCTCTTGGCTACATTCTGTGTGTGGATTTAAATCAAATCAAATCACATTTTATTGGTCACACAAATATCTAGCAGATGTTATTGCGGGTGTAGCGAAATGCTAGTGAGTGTGTCGAAATGCTTTGAAGTACAGTGTGTTGTTATTCATACAGTACCTAGGTCACTATGCCTCAAAGAGTGTGTGTCCAAAAGCAAAAGTCATTCCACTACCTAAAAATAGTAAAGCACCCTTTGCTGGCTCTAAGAGCCGATCAATCAGTTTGCTGCATGTTCTTAGTAAACTAAAGCCCAAAATTGTGTTTGAACAAATACCATGCTATTTTTCAAAGAACAAGCTAACTACTGACTTTCAGCATGCATATAGTGAAGGGCACCCAACTTGTACTGAACTGACTCAAATGTCTGATCGGCTAAAATACATGGATAATAAGATGATAGTTGGAGCTGTATTGTTAGATTTCAGTGCAGCCTTTGATGATGTTAATCATAATTTGTTATTGAAAAAACTAACTTGTTATGGTATTACATCACATGCCATAAAATGGTTGGAGAGTTACCTACCCAATAGAACTCTTGGGTGGAAGCTTCTCTAACATCAGATACTGTATGTACAGTTCGTTCTCCCTCAGTTTCCTTGGGGCCGTTACTCTTCTCTATTTTTACAAATTATATGCCACTTGTCTTACAACAAGAAACTAAAATGACCACATATGCACACTCTACACATCAGCACCTACAGCTAGTGAACTCACTGAGACTCTTAGCCAGGAGTTACAGTCAGTATCAGAATGGGTAATTAATAAACTGGTCTTAAATACATCTAAAACCAAAAGCACTGTATTTGGTTCAAAGCATTCTCTTAGACCTAAACCTCAACTGGAGTTGTGCATAAAGGGTGTGACCACTGAACAAGTCGAAGAAGTTGAACTTCTAGGGGTAATATTGGATAGTCAGCTATCATGGTCAAGTCATATCCTATGTTGAATATAATAAACGGCTCCCTATCCATCGGATGTGTACCAAACTCACTAAAAGTGGCAGTAATAAAACACTAACGGCTTATATCGACTCTCCCATTCCTCTCGAAAATGTTAGAAAAATCTGTTGCGCAGCAACTCACTGCCTTCCTGAAGACAAAGAATGTATTCGAAACAAACGCACATCGTAGCACTGACACTGCACTCGTGAAGGTGGTAAAATACCTTTTAAAACTTCTTATGGCTGCAATCCCATTAACGGGATGATATGACAACAGCCAGTGAAAGTGCAGGGCGCCAAATTCAAAACATCAAAAATCTCATAATTAAAAGTCCTCAAACATACATGTATTTTATACCGTTTTAAAGGTAGTTTTGTTGTTAATCCCACCACAGTGTCCGGTTTCAAATAGGCTTTATGGTGAAAGCACCACAAACGGTTATGTTAGGTGACCACCAAACCACAATAAAAACAGCCATTTTCCCAGCCAAAGAGAGGAGTCATAAAAAGCACAAATAGAGATAAAATTCATCACTAACCTTTGATGATCTTCATCAGATGACACTCATAGGACTTCATGTTACACAATACATGTTTTGTTTTATAAAATTCATATTTATCAAAATATGAGTTTACATTGGCGCGTTACATTCACTAGTTCCAAAAACAGCCAGTGATTTTGCACAGCCACATCATTCAACAGAAATACTCATCATAAATGTAGACGATAATACATGATAATACATATACACATGGAATTATAGATATACCTCTCCTTAATGCAACCGCTGTGTCAAAAAAACTTTACAGAATAAGCAAACCATGCAATAATCTGAGACGGCACTCAGAAGAAAAGGTCACAATAGCCGCCATGTTGTCGTCAACATAATCAAGAAATTACATGATAAATATTCCCTTACCTTTGATGATCTTCATCAGAAAGCATTCCAGGAATCTCAGGTCCACAATAAATGTTTGTTTTGTTCGATAATGTCCGTTATTTATGTCCAAATACCTTTTAACCGTTTGTTAGCGCATTTGGTATACATATCCAAACACTCATTCTGGTCAGCGTTACGTCGGACAAAAACTTCAAAAAGTTATATTACAGGTCGAAGAAACATTTCAAACTAAGTACAGAATCAAGGATGTTTTTAACATATAGCTTCAATAAAGTTCCAACCGGAGTATTCCTTTGTGTCTTGATGAGCAATGGAACGCAAGTGGATACCATGAGGAATGAGCGTGATCAGAAAATGGCTGACTGCCAGTCACCTGATAGATTCTGCTCTCATTCAGTCCCACAACACAGTAGAAGTCTCATTCAAATTTCTATAGATGGTTGACATCTAGTGGAACCATTAGGAAGTGCAAAATCATTCATATCTCAAGGGGATTTCATTGGGAACTGTGGTGAATACATACGAAGCTCAGATTTCTCAGTTCCTGTTTTGATTTCTCCTCAGGATTTTGCCTGCCATATGAGTTCTGTTGTACTCACAGACACCATTCAAACAGTTTTAGAAACTTTAGAGTGTTTTCTATCCAATACTAATACTCTGCATATATTAACAACTGAGACTGAGGAGCAGGTCGTTTACTTTAGGCACCTTATTCATCCAAGCTACTCAATACTGCCCCCCAGCCATAAGAAGTTTTGGCATCAGACCAAGGCTCTGCATCGGTCCTCGTGCTCCTAGACCTTAGTGCTGCTTTTGATACCATTGATCACCACATTCTTTTGGAGAGATTGGAAACTCAAATTGGTCTACACGGACAAGTTCTGGCCTGGTTTAGATCTTATCTGTCAGAAAAATATCAGTTTCTCTGTGGATGGTTTGTCTTCTGACAAATCAACTGTCAATTTCAGTGTTCCTCGAGGTTCCGTTTTAGGTCCACTATTGTTTTCACTATATATTTTACCTCATGGTGATGTCATTCGGAAACATAATGTTAACCTTCACTGCTATGCGGACAATACACAGCTGTACATTTTGATGAAACATGGTGAAGCCCCAAAATTGCCCTCCTGGAAGCCTGTGTTTCAGACATAATGAAGTGGATGGCGCCAAATGTTTTACTTTTAAACTCTGACAAAACAGAGATGCTAGTTCTAGGTCCCAAGAAACAAAGAGATCTTCTGTTAATCCATGCTTTTGTCACTTCTAAATTAGACTACTGCAATGCTCTACTTTCCGGCTACCTGAATAAAGCACTAAATAAACTTCAGTTTATTAGAATCTTGACTAGAACCAAAGAATTTGATCATATTACTCCAGTGCTAGCCTCTCTACACTGGCTTCCTGTTAAGGCTAGGGCTGATTTCGCTAACCTAGAAAGCATTACAAGGGCTTGCGCCTACCTTTCTTTCCAATTTGGTCCTGCCGTACATACCTGCACGTACGCTACGGTCACAAGACGCAGGCCTCCTTACTGTCTCTAAAATTTCTAAGCAAACAGCTGGAGGCAGGGCTTTCTCCTATAGAGCTCAATTTTTATGGAATGGTCTGCCTATCCATGGGACCGAGTCTGCGTGTGAGCTTTGATGGGTGCTTTACCGAGTGTGAGCTTTGATGGGTGCTTTACCTGCGGTAAGGGTGTCGTTTGGGGGTGGGTCAGTCACAGGGCTGGGTAATCTATTGGTCACAGTGCTGGGTCATCTGTCAGGTACAGAGCTGGGGGTGTGGCTGGACTCCCTTCTAGATGCAGAGGTTGTCTTTTTGGGAGTCCTATCCCCACTCTCCTTCTGCTGCTCACAAAACAAAATGTACATCAAGGTAACAGGCACATACAGCACATCTAACAAGCATTTTTTTCAGCACAAGAAGAATGATGCTGTGGCTTATCCTGGAAAATAAATTGATACAGTGCCTTGCGAAAGTATTCGGCCCCCTTGAACTTTGCGACCTTTTGCCACATTTCAGGCTTCAAACATAAAGATATAAAACTGTATTTTTTTGTGAAGAATCAACAACAAGTGGGACACTTTCGCAAGGCACTGTATTTACAGTTGATAAGGTACACCCTGTAAGCGTAACTATTACTTGTACGTCATCACAACAATTAACTAATGTAAGCATTATTATTATTATCTACCTTGACCTTTTGACTTTTGACTGCAGGTGGCCTATGAGAGCTTGCTCTCCTCTGAGGCCCCTGAGAGGGCCGTCTCAGGTCAGATGTGCTCTCTCCGGCCTGCTCTTAGAGACAACAGCAGCCTGCCTCCCACTGCCAGTCCCTGGTGAGGAACGTGGGCAGGAGACCACAGGCTGCCAAGCTTTCCGAGGAACCTGACCAGATGATAGCGATTTCAAAACCAATTTGAAAATCTTAATACCTGCCTTAAACCTTAAACACAATGTCAGTGATAAGGTATACACTGAATGACTGTAGTCGTGTCATGCCCTGACCTTAGAGATCCTTTTTATGTCAACTCAAACGTTTGTAGCTCCACAGTCGTGCATACTGTACACAGCTGAGCCTGCTCAAACACCCATCTTTGACTATCTAATTGCTGTTTTGCAGATGGAGAGATGGTTGTGCTGTCAGTGAGTAGTTCCACATGCTGGAGGTCTGGAAAGCCTTCCTGAGGTTTACTGTAATGACAGCATTGGACTGGCGCTCATGTTTTGGACCATAGTGTGTGAAGATGAAACACGGCTTTAAAACATACCTTTAAATAAACTACTGAAAGAGAATTGAAGCTAATTGTAATACAAGATACACATGTAAAACACTATGTCACCCCGCTCCTCCGCACACTCCACTGGCTTCCAGTTGAAGGTCGAATCCACTACAAAACCATGGTACTTGCCTACGGAACAGCAAGAGGAACTGCCCCTCCCTACCTTCAGGCAATGCTCAAACCCTACACCCCAACCCGAGCACTCCGTTCTGTCACCTCTGGTCTCTTGGCCCTCCCACCCCTACAGGAGGGCAGCTCCCGCTCAGCCAGGTCCAAGCTGTTCTCTGTCCTGGTACCCCTATGGTGGAACCAGCTTCCCCCTGAAGCTAGGACAGACGAGTCCCTGCCCATCTTCCAAAAACATCAGAAACCCTACCTCTTCGAACCCACCCTTTTGTGAACTAACACACACTTCTTTTTTTATTTCTTCTTTTTTTTTTCTTACCAACTTTGACTTTATTGAGAAGTGTACTTACTACGACTGTGACATGTTGTTGTCCCACCTAGTTATCTTAAGATAAATGCAACAACTGTATGTCGCTCTGGATAAGAGCGTCTGCTAAATGACTAAAATGTAGATGGTCAATAAAAAAAAAAAAGTATGATTGAACGATCTCCTTGGCTTATGTCTCACCCAGGGTCTGTATGAGGTCAGTGGTGCACTGTCCATGTGTGAGGAGCAGGGTTCTGAAGGACAGACAGAGAGGAGATGAGACTGGGCAGGGACTGGTAGGGACTGGTAGGTTAGGGAGGGAGCTGGTATCATCTCATCCACACTGGACTTTGAGTCCTAGAGAGAAAAACAAAAATAAATGTGTACACACACAGATAGCTTTGAGAGAGAGAGAAACGTATTTGCACATCATTACAACACTGTAAATAGACATAAAATGACATTTCAAATATCTTTATTTTTGAACTTTTGTGAGTGTAATGTTTACTTTTCATTTTTTATTGTTTATTTCACTTTTGTTTATTATCAATTTCAATTGCTTTGACAATGTAAACATGTTTCCCATGCCAATAAAGCCCCTTAAATTGAAATTGAATTGAGAGAGAGCGAGTTCCCCCACCTCCTGCCCATCCTCCTCAGAGAAATATAGGCCCTTTAGTGGCTGAAGAGTGAACTGGCTAGTGAAGTCAACCCCCTGGTAAGGTATATGTAACTGAAGGGAAGTTTGTAGTGGAATACTTACGGGATCTTTGTGGACTTTAATCTCACAGAATTTCAGATTTCGAATGATGACATCCATGAATAGTATTCTTCCGTCCTGAAAAGACAATTTTCAAAAGATATGGATACACGAAGGACGGTGAGAAATGACACACTGATACAGTAGACATAAAAAAGGCAGGCAGACAAATGGAAATTGGGGTGTAGATACCTACATGCCACACAGTATGAAGTTGATGGCATCTGCACAGACCATTCCCTCATCAGTCCAGTAGCAGACAGGAGAGATGAGAAATCCCAGGCTACAACACACCCAGATTTGTCTCTTCTCACAGGAGACGTCTAATGAAGGTGCACAGACCCCTTGACCACTGGACAATAACACCAAACTGGATGCTGTAGTCACAAGGTGCACCTCCGGTGCCAATGCAAATGCCTTTTCCCTTTTTGTGTATAAACATTATATAAACATATAAACAACATGCATGCATTTACTACACTTTTCCACTGAAAACCTGACCATGCTTAAGCCGGAGCCCCTCGTCAATCCCTCACCTCTTTACACATGCCCTGTCCTTTGGCATGATGTAAGCAATGAGCTGCTACATCTCCCTGATTTCCAACCTAGCCACACGGAACACTCGGTCAGTCCTGCAGAGATTACAGGGGAAAATACTTTGCTCAAACCCTTTGATCACATCTGATCATATGATTTCATAGTGTCATATAAACAACTACAATGACTCAAGCCACTCCCAGCAGCACCTGTTCTGACCCACTTACCTGGCTGTGTAGACCCAGATTTCCCATTGAGCTGAGCAGGAGGGCGATGGCCCGACTGGCCCGGCCATAGGCAAAGTTAGGCAGGACTTTCAGCAGTGAGTGGAAGGGGTGTGGGGGCATCATGCACAGCTTCTTACCATCTGTACAGGAGAAGATGTGGAGGCTGTATAGTAGACAGATGCAGATCTATGGAAGACTTCAATAAAATATATCACACTTTTATGTTCTATCTAAACATCTAAACATGAAATGCAGGAATGGAACACTTTACAAGGAAACAGATGTCATTTCAATACACTCTGTATGAAGAAGATTGAAGATGATAAAACCTGGTGAACATAGCGGACCTGTTGCCCTCCCCCAGGGTGAGAAGGCATGTGGTCTTGTCCAGGGCCTTGCACAGTGTGAAGGAGAGGGCTAGGCAGCGCAGGTGGCTCCAGAAGTCCAGGAAGTAGTTAGGTTGGTAGAGCTACATGTTCCTCAGAGACCAGGCATTCAGCAGCCCCTCCTCTGTTAGCCCCGGTCCCAGAACCCCCTTCACACATGTTACACTGCAGATGGAGGGGTGATAACATGAAGTACAGAAAGTAAGATGAGGAATATGGAAAATAGAAAGTTATCTGAAAAAAATGTGGGGGAGAGTGGACGGAAAGAGAAGAGAAAGTGAAGGCTGAAGGGACCTCACTATTCACACTGTGTCCATTTATGAATGCCCGCCCTCAAGTGTTCACAAAATATACTACATGCCAACCTTTCAGTGAACTACAATTCAGAGTCTATATGAGTGAGAGGATCAGGGTAGAGGGAGCAGGGGGTCACCTGCAGAGCTGGGTCAGGGTGTCCAGGCACCAGAGGCGGATAGTACCGTCCAGAGAGCCAGAGATGAAGATGGAGGGGGTGTCAGGGTGCAGGACCAGGTTGGTGACAGGTTGGTTATGGCCCTCAAACACATGGAGGAGATGGGCGGCCTTGCTCCACGCTTTGACTACAGAGAGAACAGGGTGGGAGAGCGATGGATTACAAACCACAGATCACTGACTACGGTGTTATCATTTCACTACACCCGCAATAACATCTGCTAAATATGTGTATGTGACCAATAAAATCTGATTTGATGTTGTAACTTTACTCCACTCTCATTTGAGAACAGCAGACCTGGTTGGTGGGCTGAGGCTATAGCCTGGTACCAGATGTGTTTGTGCTCTCTTCCCAACTCCTATGTTAATTGTCATGCCCTCCATGTCTTAGCACAGCAGACCAAGGTCTGAGAAGCAGTAGAGGTGCTGGTGGGCCACGTCCAGGTCCATACGGGTACACCAGCACCCCTGGGCCAGCAGAAACTCCTGCCTGCAGGAATCAGAGGTCAGAAAGGGATGGGAGCGCTTCACGAATGGCGCAGCGGTCTAAGGCACTGTTTCGCAGTGCTTGAGGCGTCACTGCAGATACGGGTTTGATCGCGGGCTGTGTCGCAGCCGGCCGCGACCAGAAGACCCATGAGGCGGCGCACAATTGGCGTCGTCCAGGTCTGGGAGGGTTTGGCCGGCTGGGATGTCCTTGTCCTATTGCCCTCTAGTGACTCCTTGGCGGGCCAGGCGCATGCATGCTGACACTGTCGCCAGTTGTACTGAGTTTCCTCTGACACATTGGTGCGGCTGGCATCCGGGTTAAGCGAGCAGTGTGTCAAGAAGCAGTGCGGCTTGGCAGGGTCATGTTTCGGAGGACGCATGGCTCTCGACCTTCGCCTCTCCCGAGTCCGTTTGGGAGTTGCAGCGATGAGACACAGATTGTAACTACAAATTGGATGTCACGAAAAAGGTGTAAAAAAGTTTTTACAAAAATGTAAAAAAGGGATGGGAGCGGGTTCCTTAGGTTACACTAACATTGGTCCTCAAAACCAAATCCTTTAATTCATCTTATAGAGGTAATACAGTAGGAGGTTTAGAATATGGCATTCCATTTACATGAGATAATAATACAACTCAACATATTTCCTTTCACCTGAGAACGAGGCCATAATTTGCCATTGATACATGTTGATTGAACATATTTGTCTCCATTTGCTGGTAACTCCAACACTAGAGTGAAAAATACAGGTGGTAAAAATGGTATTCCCATTATCTGTGGTTATGAATGCAGCCCCTGGTGCTATCTATACAATAATGCAGTGATTCTGGCCGAGTCTCTGTACTCAACCCTAACTGAACACAGAGAGAGCTGATTGGTTTACCCTGACACAGTCACCACATGTGATGAGCTCATTCTTGACCGGGTTGAAGAGCAGGTGAGTGACCAGACTGCAGCTCTCCATGGTCGCCCTCTCTGTCTCCTCAAAGTCCTTGTTGTACACCTGTCATTTACCATGGATGAGGAAAATGCACTGTAGTAAATCTCTGTCAGGTAGTTTCACTACTGTCAGGTAGTTTCAATACCACATTCCTACTCTAGCTGAAGATGTAAAACCTACCCTGTGTGCATAATCCTTTCCCAGTCCAAAATAGACATTCATTTTCTTACAGCAGAGGATTATGATGATAATGTTGAAGTGGTACTTGGGGAAGGCTAACTCTCTCTTCACTGAAAAAGTTAGTAAGAAAATGTTATACAGTGGAGAATAACAGTAAAGGGCAGATACTGGTCACCTCTGGCACATTTCTATATGATGATGATTATGATGACATTTGCATAAGCCACTCACACGAATGACAACTGCAAGACACAGACCAGCTAGAGCATCCAAGTGAATCCAGGATGATAACCCTTTGGCTTCTGCCATTGTAAGTCACTGTACTTAATCAATCATATCAGATACGTTAGGAATGTGAAACTGGACAATCACAACGAAAACCACCACATTCCTGCAAAAATGTCAAAACAGTTTGAATTTCAGATGTCTGTAGTGATGGGCATTCCGATTCTTTCCGGTGAGCCGGCTCATTTTGCTTCATTCACTTAAAAGAGCCGGCTTATTTGGCTCTCAAATAGTTGTTCTTTCAAAACGCCTTAAAATCGACCTAGAACCATAAAATGAATTCTAATCTACAACGTAAAGCCCTAAATGTAGGCTACCAGATCGTGAAATGTGAAATCAAATCATTTTTTACCTGGCCAAATTATTAGATGGCCTGCACTGAAAATATCAGCATGGACCAGACTGACGTGCTTTCCCCACTAGGACTATTTATTGATTCTACAGTGAGGACCCTCTTAAAATGATTATGTTGTAACTTATCTGTAGAAAAACGTTTATTTTAGTAACAACAAAAATGTAGTTGCAGTAGGCTATGCAAATCAGGGAGAAAAATGAACACGTTCACCAAAAAGATCAGTTCAAAAAAGCAGACCCATCCCTAGTGATCTGTTGATGAGTGCATGCTCTCGCAAGGTCGTAGGCAACAAACTCACCTCCTCTGATCTCTGTCCGGTGATTAGGCTGATTGAAACTTGTTGGTGTAACTGGTGTGAAATGGCTAGCTAGTTAGCGGGGTGCGCGCTAATAGCGTTTCAATCGGTGACGTCACTTGCTCTGAGACCTTGAAGTAGTTGTTCCTCTTGCTCTGCAAGGGCCGCGGCTTTTGTGGAGCGATGGGTAATGACGCTTCGTTGGTGTCAGTTGTTTATGTGTGCAGAGGGTCCCTGGTTCGAGCCCAGGTTGGGACAGAAGCTATGCTGTTACATTGGTACTGTGACCCGGATCACTGGTTGCTGTGGAAAAGGAGGAGTTCAAAAGGGGAGTGAGTGTAACCAGTGTAACTGGTGTGAAATGGCTAGCTAGTTAGCGGGGTGCGCGCTAATAGCGTTCCAATCAGTGACGTCACTCGCTCTGAGACCTTGAAGAAGTTGTTTCCCTTGCTCTGCAAGGGCTGTGGCTTTTGTGGTGCGATGGGTAACGATGCTTTGAGGGTGGCTGGTTCGAGCCCAGGTAGGGGCGAGGAGAGGAGCGCAGTCTTGAGACCTAGTGTTGGAATGAGGCCCCTCGATTCCAGGACTGTATACATCTCCGACATCCATAACAAAGCTGGATATAGCTATCTATGGATCTAGGCTACTAGCTAAACTCGCTGGACTGGTTAAACAAAATATTTATGTTATGTATACACCTTACAGTTGACAAAATTAATGTGAGCGGGTTGGCTTCAAAGCCAGGGTCTAGTTTCTCAACAAGATATGTGGTCAAATATGTGGCCCTCTCTGAAGAACGGACTGGTGGTTGCTTAGCAACAGGTGTTCCATCATTTGCCTCCAGCTGTTGGTTCAATGATGCACATGTCAGGATGTTCAAATTAACTGCTCCTCAGTTATTAGGCTACAGAAATACTTAACGGGACTGGAATTGTTTGGTTCAAACCATTTTGTATCCCTAGAATAAACCTCATTTAGTCTAGTCTGTTTTGCATGTGTGTCAAAGTAGGCCTAGAGGAGTTGAGGTGAGTTTCCCTCCACTATCTGTTCACCTCATTTTAGAACGTTGCTATGGCCACAGCCAAACAATGGAGGTGATGGGTTCGAATTCCACTTTACTTCCCTATTGCACGTGCCGGTGTTACCAACCATTATCAATTTAAACAACGGGTGGCCAATATTTTCAAATAATGGTTGACATATTTTCATTAACAACGTTATTTTGATTAATTTATTCATACTATTTTATCCTTCCACAAGATATAGTCCCGACACAAATCTAGGGTCGCTACCAAAGCCGGCTGGTCATTCGTTCTATCCTTTCAGTTGCCAGAGACACGACCCAGTCCTAGTCTTTCTGTTCTATATTGTTCTAAATGTTCAATTTCCATGCTAGCTGGCAACGTTCTTATCCCTTGCTTGCTAGTTAGCCAACTATGGCTAATTTACAATCATGTCAAACAGTGCAGGCAGAATAACAGCAAAATAGCTGCATTTGTTTAAACTTTTCTAGTGACATTTATTTGGATACATACATAACAATGAGCTAATGGCATAGTAAATATGCTCCCTCATCAGAACACTGTTGTTCAGAGGAGCTAGGCAACAACACAACTTACACAATCACTTCAAACTGAAGCTGCAAAGACAGCAAACAACTAACTAGCTATATCCATAGAAATGATGCTGATTCATGATTTTGACTGGCTGAGAAAAGCTGCCTGTCTGTCTGCCTCATCCCGACACGTTAATTACTATGGGACAGCTGGAGATTGAATTTGAATATTGAAACAATGTTGCAAATGTCAGATAGAGAAACAGCAAGGTTTATACAAATTTCCGTTGTTTAAAACTAAATGGTAGTCTAAAAGAAATGTGAGATATAGTTTTATATAGTTTAAATCAAGTGAACAAATTGCCTGGCTGGGCTGATGAGACAGTGGATTGCTCAGTCAGATGGAACAGAGTAAATAGGCAGTTTAAGGTCATAGATTTAGCCAGTGGTAACGTGGAATAGACACCGGCTTTAACCAATCAGCATTCAGGATTATACCCACCCATTGTATAATGTCATAGTGACAATTGCAAATAATACTTCAATTATTTTTTTTTACCTTTATTTAACTAGGCAAGTCAGTTAAGAACAAATTCTTATTTACAATAACAGCCTAGAAACTGCCTTGTTCAGGGACAGAATGACAGATTTTTACCTTGTCAGCTCGGGGATTCGATCTAGCAAACATTTGATACTGGCACAACGCTCTAACCACACTAGGCTACCTGCCACCCCAATGTACAGTCCATTAGGAAGAATTCAGACCCCTTGACTTTTTACACATTTTGTTACATTACAGCCTTTCTGAAATGGATTAAATATTTTTTTTCTCTCACCAATCTACAGAAAATACCCCATAATGACAAAGCAAAATCAGGTTTTTAGACATTTTTGCAAATGTAAAATATGATATAATACATTTACATAAATATTCACACCCTTTACTCAGTACTTTGTTGAAGCACCTTTGGCAGTGATTACAGCCCCGAGTCGTCTTGGGTATGACGCTACAAGCTTGGTACACCTGTATTTGGGGAGTTTCTCCCATTCTCGGGAGATCCTCTCAAGCTCTGTCAGGTTGGATGGGGAGAGTCGCTGCACAGCTATTTTCAGGTCTCTCCAGAAATGTTTGATCGGGATCAAGTCTGGGCTCTGGCTGCGCCACTCAAGGACATTCAGAGACTTGTCCCTAAGCCACTCCTGCGTTATTTTGGCTGTGTGCTTAGGGTTGTTGTCCTGTTAAAAGCTCTCTGGAGTAGGTTTTCATCAAGGATCTCTCTGTACTTTGCTCCGTTAATCTTTCCCTCGATCCTGACTAGTATCCCAGTCCCTGCCGCTGAAAAACAGCCCCACAGCATGATGCTGCCACCACCAGGCTTCATCTTAGGGATGGTGCCAGATTTCCTCCAGACATGAAGCTTGGCCAAAGAGACTCTTAGTTTCATCAGACCAGAGAACTTTGCCGGTTTACTAACCACCGGTCCTGGAATCCAATCATTGCGCACACCTGGCAACTCTCATTATGCACACCTACACACCATCATGAGGCACACCAGGAATTCATTACTACCCTAATTTCTCCCCCTTTATCTAGCACTCCCTAGCATCACTCATTATTGGTTCTGTTTTTATGTCCAGATGCATCACTTGTTTTGTAACTCTCCATGTTCGTTATTATTAAACTCACCATCTGCACCTGCTGCTTGACTCCCTGCGTCTTTGTTACATCCAGGAAGTGCCTTGGTGGTTCCAAACTTCTTCCATTTGAGAAAAATGGAGGCCCCTGTGTTCTTGGGGACCTTCAATGCTGCAGACATACCCTACCCCAGATCTGTGCTTTGACATAATCCTGTCTCGGAGCTCTACGGACAATTCCTTCGACCTCATGGCTTGGTTTTTGCTCTGACATGCACTCTCAACTGTGGAACCTTATATAGACAAGTGTGTACCTTTCCAAATCATGTCTAATCAATTACATTTTCCACTGGTGGACTCCAATCAAGTTGTAGAAACATCTCAAGGATGATCAATGGAAATAGGATGCATCTGAGCTCAATTTTGAGTCTCGTAGCAAGGGTCTGAATAGTTATATAAATAAGGTATTTCAGTTTTAGTTTTTCTACTAATTTGCAAACATTTCTAAAAACCGTTTTTCTCTTTGTATAGTGTGTAGATTGATGAGGAATTTGTTTAATTTAATCAATTTTAGAATAAGGTTGTAATGTAATAAAATGTAATAAAAAGGAAGGAATGCTTTTTGAATGTGCTGTATGTGATCAATAACATTTTATTTTATTTTAATAGTCTGCGACAAACATCATAGCTAAACATGGCTGGACTTGGTTAAAACCCAGCATGGGAGACCAAAGGATAGCTGTGGATTCTCCAGTACGAGGTGCTACTGTCACGAACCTCGCCGAAGATGGTGCCTCTTCCTGTTCGGGCGGTGCTCGGCTCTGCCATCGATTCCCTTTCTGTTTGTTTTGGTTATTGGGTAATTGGGTATACCTGTTTTGAATTAGGGTTTGTTTGTAGGGTATTTAAGGACACTAGGCCCGCTCGGTATTTGTGCGGGCTTGTTTTTTGTTACTCTGTGTTTGATGGTGTGATTTATTTGAGTCTTTATTCTCCGGACTATTTTTGTCCTGTTGTTTGGACTGGCAACTTATATACGCCCTGTGTGTTGGCGTGACTGTTTTGTTGCGCTGGTGAATAAATTTGACAAACGACAGAACTCTGCTCTCTGCGCCTGATTCCACCCACTACTCCTAGTTGATCGTAACAGAAGCCCACACCACCAGAAATGGAGTCAGCAGGAGCAGCGACCACCCCTCTCCCCACTATGGAGGAGCGCGTCCGTCACCACACAGCTGTCCTCCATCGGATTGGTACCGCGATGGATCAGATGATGGAGAGGATGGAGCGATGGGAGAGGAGTGGTCTACCGACGTCTACCCCAGCTCCCCCACTGCCGACACCACCTACTCCACCTACGTCGTCCTCTGGGTCCGGCGCACTGCATCTCTCCCCCCGAGGGAGTAAGATGGAGCGGCGGCTGGGTGCCAGGGATTTTTGCTCCAGCTAGAGCTCTACCTGGCTACCGTGCGTCCGGCTCCCTCGGGTGAGGAGAGTGTGAGCCTCCTCGTCTCCTGTTTAACGGGCAGGGCCCTGGACTGGGCTAACGCGGCTCGGGACAACTACCTTGAGTTCACCCGCCGTTTCCGAGCTGTGTTCGATCATCCACCAGAGGGTAAAGCGGCGGGTGAGCGACTGTTCCACCTCAGACAGGAGACGAGGAGCGCGCAGGACTTCGCGTTGGAGTTTAGGACCCTCGCTGCTGGTGCTGGGTGGAATGACAGGGCCCTGATGGACCATTACCGGTGTAGTCTCCGGGAGGACGTCCGCCGGGAGCTAGCTTGCAGGGACACAACTCTCTCCCTGGATGAACTAATAGACATGTCTATTCGATTGGACAACCTGCTAGCTGCCCGCGGGCGTTCAGAAGGGGTCCTGTTAATTCCACCTTCCAGCTCTCCCACTCCCACTATGGAGTTGGGAGGAGCTGCATCTAGGGAGATCAGAGGGGACTCCTCCTGCTCCTATTGTGGACGGAGAGGACACATGTGTACCCACTGTCACAGGAGGAGACGCTGGCTATGGAAACATATGTCACGGAAGCTCTGGGACAGGGGTACATTCGGCCCTCCATGTCACCCGTCTCCTCGAGTTTCTTTTTTGTGAGGAAAAAGGAGGGAGGTCTGCGTCCGTGCATTGATTATCGAGGTCTCAATTCGATCACAGTGGCTTTTAGTTATCCGCTACCTCTCATCGCTACGGCGGTGGAATCATTCCACGGAGCGCGTTTCTTCACAAAACTGGACCTCAGGAGCGCGTATAATCTGGTGTGTATTCGGGGAGGAGACGAGTGGAAAACAGTGTTTAGTACCACATCAGGCCACTATGAGTACCTCGTCATACCGTATGGGTTGAAGAATGCTCCAGCCGTCTTCCAATCCTTTGTAGATGAGATTCTCAGGGACTTGCACGGGCAGGGTGTGGTAGTCTATATTGATGACATCTTGATTTATTCTGCCACACGCGCCGCGCATGTTTCCCTGGTGCGCAAGGTTCTTGGGCGACTGCTGGAGCATGACCTATAAGTCAAGGCTGAGAAATGTGTGTTCTCCAAACCAGCCGTTTCCTTCCTGGGTTATCGCATTTCCAGCTCGGGGATGATGATGGAGTGTGACCGCGTTAACGCCGTGCGTAATTGTCCGACTCCGACCACAGTAAAGGAGGTGCAGCGGTTTTTAGGGTTTGCCAATTACTACCGGAGGTTTATCCGGGGTTTTGGCCAAGTAGCGGCGCCCATTACCTCACTGCTGAAGGGGGGGGGGGGGTCGGTGCGTCTGCGGTGGTCAGCAGAAGCTGATGGAGCCTTCAACCAGTTGAAGGCACTGTTCACTGGGGCTTCCGTGTTGGCGCATCCGGACCGTTCGTTAGCATTCATAGTGGAGGTGGATGCGTCCGAGGCTGGGGTTGGAGCCGTGCTGTCTCAGCGCTCGGGCACGCCACCGAAGCTCCGTCCCTGCGCTTTCTTTTCTAAGAAGCTGGGTCCGGCGGAGCGGAACTATGATGTGGGGGACCGGGAGTTACTAGCTATGGTAAAGGCCCTGAAGGTGTGGAGACACTGGCTAGAGGGGGCTAAACACCCTTTTCTAATCTGGACTGACCACCGTAATCTGGAGTATATTCGAGCAGCGAGGAGACTGAATCCGCGTCAGGCTAGGTGGGCCATGTTCTTTACACGTTTTAGATTTACGATCTCTTACAGACCAGGTTCCTTCAACACTAAGGCCGACGCGCTGTCCCGTCTCTATGACACCGAGGACCGGTCCATCGAACCCACTCCCATCCTTCCAGCCTCTCGGCTGGTGGCCCCAGTGGTATGGGAGGTGGACGTGAACATCGAGCGGGCGTTGAGGGTTGAACCTGCGCCTACACAGTGTCCGACTGGTCGAAGTTACGTACCGCTTGGTGTCCGTGATAAGTTCATTCGGTGGGCCCACACACTACCGTCTGCGGGTCATCCGGGGATTGATAGGACGGTGCGGGGTCTTAGGGGGAAATACTGGTGGCCCACCTTAGCTAGGGATGTGAGGCTCTATGTCTCTTCCTGTTCGGTATGCGCTCAGAGTAAGGCTCCTAGGCACCTTCCTAGAGGGAAGTTACAGCCCCTCCCGGTTCCACAACGGCCATGGTCCCATCTCTCTGTAGATTTCCTTACTGATCTTCCCCCATCTCAGGGGAACACTACCGTTCTGGTCGTTGTGGATCGGTTCTCCAAGTCCTGCCGTCTCCTCCCATTGCCTGGTCTCCCTACGGCCCTACAGACTGCAGAGGCTCTATTTACCCACGTCTTCCGGCACTATGGGGTTCCAGAGGATATCGTCTCCGATCGGGGTCCCCAGTTCACGTCCCGGGTTTGGAAGGCGTTTATGGAGCGTCTGGGGATCTCGGTCCTTACCTCTGGTTATCACCCCGAAAGTAATGGGCAGGTGGAGAGAGTAAACCAGGAAGTGGGTAGGTTTCTGAGGTCGTATTGCCAGGACCAGCCAGGAGAATGGGCGAGGTACGTCCCGTGGGCAGAGTTGGCCCAGAACTCTCTTCGGCATTCGTCCACGAACATGTCGCCATTCGAATGCGTACTGGGCTACCAGCCGGTCCTGGCTCCGTGGCATCAGAGTCAGACCGAGGCTCCTGCGGTGGAGGAGTGGGTACAGCACTCTAGAGAGACCTGGCGGGCAGTCCAGGATTCTCTCAGGCAGGCCAGTGAACGGCAGAAGAGAGACGCTGACCGCCACTGCAATGAGGCCCCGGTGTTCGCACCAGGGGACAGGGTCCGGCTCTCGACCCGAAACCTGCCCCTCCGCCTGCCCTGCCGGAAGCTGGGGCCGCAGTGTGTGGGGCCATTTAAAGTCCTGAGGAGGATAAACAAGGTGTGTTATAGATTGCAACTTCCCTCTTATTATCGTATTAACCCCTCGTTTCATGTGTCTCTCCTCAGGCCGGTGGTAGCTGATCCCCTACAAGACGGTGAGGTACCGGAGGTCCCTCCACCCCCTCTGGACATCGAGGGGTCCCCGGCGTACACAGTACGAGCTATTCTGGACTCGAGACGCCGGGTGAGGGGCCTGCAGTACCTCGTGGACTGGGAGGGGTACGGTCTGGAGGAGAGGTGCTGGGTACCGGGGAGGGACATTTTAGATCCTTCCCTCTTGAGGGATTTCCACCGCCTCCACCCGGATCGCCCTGCGCCTCGTCCTCCGGGTCGTCCTCGAGGCCTGTCGGCGCGCTGCGGGAGCCGCGCGTCATGGGGGGGTGGTACTGTCACGAACCTCGCCGAAGATGGTGCCTCTTCCTGTTCGGGCGGTGCTCGGCGGTCGTTGTCGCCGGCCTATTAGCTGCCATCGATTCCCTTTCTGTTTGTTTTGGTTATTGGGTAATTGGGTACACCTGTTTTGTAGGCAAGGAGGGCATTAATCAGAGAGGCAACAAAGAGACCAAAGATATCCCTGAAGGAGCTGCAAAGCTCCACAGCGGAGTTTGGAGTATCTGTCCATAGGACCACTTTAAGCCGTACACTCCACAGAGCTAGGCTTTACACAAGAGTGTCCAGAAAAAAAGCCATTGCTTAAAGAAAAAAATAAGCAAACACATTTGGTGTTCACCAAAAGGCAATTGGGAGACTCCCCAAACATATGGAAGAAGGTACTCTGGTCAGATGAGACTGAAATTAAGCTTTTTGGCCATCAAGGAAAACGATATGTCTGGCGCAAACAAAACACCTCTCATCACCCTGAGAACACTATCCCCAAAGTGAAGCATGGTGGTGGCAGCATAATTTTGTGAGGATGTTTTTCATCGGCAGGGAATGGGAAACTGGAATGATGGATGATGCTAAATTCAGGCAAATTCTGCAGGGAAACCTGTTTCAGTCTTCCAGAGATTTGAGACAGGACAGTGACCCTAATTATACTTCTAAAGCAACACTCAAGTGGTTGAAGGGGAAACAATTACATGTCTTGGAATGGCCTGGTCAAAGCCCAGACCTCAATCCAATTGAGAATCTGTGGTATGACTTAAAGATTGCTGTTCATCAGCGGAACCCATCCAACTTGAAGGAGCTGGAGCAGTTTTGCCTTGAAGAATGGGCAAAAATCCCAGTGGCTAGATGTGCCAAGCTTATAGAGAGATACCCCAAGAGACTTGCAGCTGTAATTGCTGCAAAAGGTGTCTCTACAAAGTATTGACTTTGAGGGGGTTGAATAGTTAGCACGCTCAAGTTTTCATTTTTTTAATAAAAAATAAAAAATATTTTCCATCTTCAAAGTGGTAGGCATGTTCTGTAAATGAAACCCCCCAAAAATCTATTTTAATTCCAGATTGTAAGGCAACATAATAGGAAAAATGTCAAGGGGGTGAATACTTTCACAAGCCACTCTAATCCTGTGGTTTAAATTTTACCAAATTTACTTTTTTCAAATCCAATGTATTTTCGAAGTATATTCCATGTCACTCACTGTACAGTTTCAAATGACGTTGAAACCATGTTGATTGAACCAGTTTGTACCCAGTGGATAACACCAAGCCGCCAACAAACACTGAAAAACACTCAACAACATGTTCTCAGTGTGGGTTGTAAAGTTTACATTTAGTAGTGAATGGCCGAGTGTTTTTAGCAGCGAGAGAGTTTATATCTAATCTCAGAAAAAATAAAATGTCCTCTCACTGTCAACTGCGTTTATTTTCAGCCAACTTAACATGTGTAAATAGTTGTATGAACATAAGATTCAACAACTGAGACATAAACTGAACAAGTTCCACAGACATGTCAGTAACATAATTGGAATAATGTGTCCCTGAACAAATGGGGGGTCAAAATCAAAAGTAACAGTCAGTATCTGGTGTGGCCACCAGCTGCGTTAAGTACTGCAGTGCATCTCCTCCTCATGGACTGCACCAGATTTGACTGTTCTTGCTGTGAGATGTTTCACCACTCTTCCACCAAGGCACCAAGGTTCCCAGACATTTCTGGGGGGAATGGCCCTAGCCCTCACCCTCCGATCCAATAGATCCCAGACGTGCTCAATGGGATTGAGATCCGGGTTCTTCGCTGGCATGGCATAGCACTGACATTCCTGTCTAGCAGAAAATCATGCAGAAAACAAGCAGTATGGCTGGTGGCATTGTCATGCTGTAGGGTCATGTCAGGATGAGCCTGCAGGAAGGGTACCACATGAGGGAGGAGGATGTCTTCCCTGTAACGCACAGGTTTGAGATTGCCTGCAATGACAACAAGCTCATGATGTTGTGACACACCGCCCCAGACCATGACTGACCCTCCACCTCCAAATCGATCCCGCTCCAGAGTACAGGCCTCGGTGTAATGCTCATTCCTTCAACGATAAAAGCGAATCCGACCATCACCCCTGGTGAGACAAAATCACGACTCGTCAGTCAAGAGCACTTTTTGACAGTCCTGTCTGGTCTAGCGACGGTGGGTTTGTGCCTATAGGCGATGTTGTTGCCGGTGATGTCTGGTGAGGACCTGCCTTGCAACAGCCCACAGCCCTCAGTCCAGCCTCTCTCAGCCTATTGCGGACAGTCTGAGCACTGATGGAGGGATTGTGCATTCCTGGTGTAACTCGGGCAGTTGTTGTTGCCATCCTGTACCTGTCCCGCCTGTGTGATGTTCGGATGTACCGATCCTGTGCAGGTGTTGTTACACATGGCATGCCACTGCGAGGACGATCAGCCCTCTGTCCTGTCTCCCTGTAGCTCTGTCTTAGGCGTCTCACAGTACAGACATTGCAATTTATTGCCCTGGCCACATCTGCAGTCCTCGTGCCTCCTTGCAACATGCCTAAGGCACGTTCACGCAGATGAGCAGGGATCCTGGGCATCTTTCTTTTGGTGTTTTTCAGAGTCAGTAGAAAGGCCTCTTTAGTGTCCTAAGTTTTCAGAACTGTGACCTTAATAACCAACCGTCTGTAAGTTCTTAGTGTCTTAACGACCGTTCCACGGGTGCATGTTCATTAATTGTTTATGGTTCATTGAACAAGCATGGGAACTGTGTTTAAATCCTTTACAGTGAATATCTGTGAAGTTATTTGGATTTTTACTAATTATCTTTGAAAGACAGGGTCCTGAAAAAGGGACGTTTCTTTTTTTGCTGAGTTTAGGTGAGATGGGCCGCTACAGTCAAGTGTGCTCTTTATGACGCTCAAGTAATTAGACTGCATTTGTCATAAAGTTGGGAGGATGTCTATGCCTGTCTTTTTCCTCATTAATTCATTTATCGCCTGGAGAAGCTCCCATGGGCCTATTCTGAAGGAGATGTTGTTTCATCAATACTATTCATGTCCACGTGGCTGTGACATTGCTCCATGAAACATATTTTCTCAGTGGTGTTGCTTGCGTTGAATCAAACCTTTTCAGAATAACTTCCCCTGAACACTGAAATGACTAGGGGCAATCATGTTAATGTATTGGTGTCATTCCAACTAAGTCTCATAAATGTGTGTTATATGATTTGTTTATTATAAAAATTTTAAAAAAAGAAGATAAAGAAGTATTGCAGCAGTTAAAGAAGTAAAAAGGTTGGTGTAGGCTAGAGTGTAGTCAGCTCGGACCTGGGTCGGGTCCCGGGTATATTGGTTCCCCCTGGTCCCATGAATACCTCTATTGTAGGCTAATCATAGAAATGTAATTAAATTCCAATCAGTAATGCTAAATTGTCTACATTATAACATTTGGGATGTTGTGTTGACAGATTATTCCAATATAGTCCATTACCTTATTTGTCCCAAAATGCTCAGTACAGTAGTGACATACCATAATAATAAAACAGCAAAATGTACAAACTTTTGGGCTTTTCAACTCTGAGCTTTTCTATTTCTGCAGGAACATTGAGTTTATAAATCAATACTGTGTCCCCAACACTCGTTCGCTCCTAGCACTCTGAGGAAGACAATAAAGCACTTGGCAAGATCCTCTGCCTCCATCATTTCTTTCAGAGGATGAGCAAAAAAAATGGTTGTTATGGTATTTGGAATGATATTTGAAGACAATATGAAATGGCTTTTGAGTGTTTGCATGGTGATAACCTTACATGTAATTGATTCACTAACTTGAGCTGAGAGTTACACCACCTGGGTGGATTTCAAACCCAGAGCCATGAGCTTAGATAGCTCTTAACCTGAACAATTGCTTTACGTGAGTGGCAAAGGACATTGCATTATGGGGATCCATTACAAAATCTTTTATGCCTCAAGTCAAACAGTTCAAAAAGATAAGCATATGTCAAACCAAACTATATCCTACTGTACCACGTTTAAATAACGATGTGTAAAGAAAAATGTGTCAAAAACATGAAAAACAGGATCTACAGAAAAAGATGAAAGGGTGAAAAAGAGAGCGAAAAGAGTAGTGTAAAATGAGGCTGATGTATGCTAAGTCAAACCTAGACGAAATCATTCTGAGGCAGAATCACACCTAAAACTAAGCTCTTAGGTGGAGGGGCTGGATTACGCCTATGGGTTGACAAGTGAGAACAGAGAGGCCTATGGTTGTGTCACAATCTGAAGAGCTTTCAGGCTTAAACCGGTGATGCTCGCTCATTAATATTATTTATTTACACTTTAATTTCACTATAAAACAAACCTAGAAGCGCTGGCGCTGATGCTTTATGTACTCTCATTCCAGCAGGTTTAAAAATTAACATAAAGAGATTAGGAAAGTTGTGTGATGAAAGACACCGACCGCTAGTCTATCAAATTCCTTTCATCTTCTCTTGAAGTCACAGGTAAAGCGCTGTGCCTTTGACAGGGATTTGATGCAACCTAGGACACATACACACACACACACACACACACACAGTAGAATCCTACTACATTAAAAAGTAATTATTGCAGATTAGAAAAGACGTTCACTTTACGCTCCTCATTTTTTAACATTAGACCTTGAGACTACTGCTCTATAAAGTGTTGATTATGTGTAGGATCTAAGAGGTGCCTTTCACTCAGTATCAGTACTTTTACATTTGAGGAGAGCTGATGAAACAAAACCTATTTGATGTACTGTATGTTATGGCACCTTTTCATAATTTCCCTTCCCTTCAATCTAAAAACTTATAAGGATAGTTCACCACAATTATAAAACGATACATTGGTTTCCTTATCCAAATCGAATTGTATTGGTCACATAGCAGATGTCATTGCGGGTGTAACGAAACGCTTGTAAGCAGTCTATGGACAATGTATGACAGCAATCCCACCGCAATTCATGAACGATCCGGTAACGATACTAGCATTTTTTTGCGCATTATGTTCAAATCCTCTATAAGTGACTTTGTTGATCTTCACAATCAATTTTAGATACTTTCGGAGGATTTGGACATGATGTGTGAAGAATGCTAAAATTGGTACCAGGACTTGGATGGGATTTGTTCCACAAATGCAAAAACTTTATCATTTGGAAACAGTGCCTGGGAAACTAAACCAATGCATGGATTGCTGTCATGTCTAACATGGTCCATAGACTGCTTCCAGGGTAAGGAAACCAATACCCCGTTATGTAATTTGGGTGAACTATCTCTTTAACTTTCTTCTGTATTCAGCAAAGCAGTGAGTTAGATGGAGCAGGAAACATCTCTCATGTCAACTGGGGGTCCAGCCTCAGAGCTGGCAGCCTAAGGCGAGAATATTAACATGTTAAATGACAATAACGCCTTTTCCTGGACACAAAGTACATATCTGACACAGTTTGGCTTACCAACTTCAATTACATTCCTAAATCATCTAATCTGATCGGTGGAGTGAAGAGTGCACTCATCGGGGTTTGGGAACAAAAGGCTTCGCCAAGCTAACCGGATTAGCCTCCTCAAAGGAGCCCTCAACATGGAGAGACCCATCTCTCAGTGTGGACCCACAATAAGCTGTACAGTAGGAATAAGGAGATTGAGAAGTGTACATTCACAGCTTTACAGTGACTAGGAATGTTGGGAAAGCCCAATTTAGAACAAACTGTGCCACACACACAAACACACGCACAAAGACGTGTGTCCCCCCCCCCCCCCCCCCCCCCCCACACACACACGAACATACAGCCACAAACCCAGCAAGGAAAATCAAGCAAAAAGAAAATCCCTAATGTGAATATAAACAAAGTAAATGGTCCATTAGCTTTTTGATACAGTCTCTAATGAGTTGAGCTTTGTTGTATTTGTTTAGTTGAGAGGGCCCCGGGTCCTTGTGAAGGAGGAATAACAGCAGGATATTCATCTCTCTCCATCCCCTGCAGGTAGAGGTATGAGTAATAGAAAACAATGCCAAGTACGAATTCCAGATTTTATCAGATTCACATTCACATAGTGAAAAACTCATTCATAGAACAGACTTTACTTGACATATGTTTATAAAATGTTTTAAATAGCTTTCATTATCAACAGATAATAAAAGACAAGGGTTGTACAGTATATCGTTTTTTCTCTCTTTTGCAAAACTGCATTGTAGATCTTGTCTTTGATTGTATACTCCAGTAAGCAATATTGAATTCCATACAGCAGTTACAAAAAGTATGAAATAATGCCTTGGATCAATAAGCGTCTTGATTACCAAATTCTGTTGAGTTGGTCAATATATGTTTTTTGATTGATCATTAACATTGCCGGAGCTGTGCTTATGCCAGGGCTAGAAAATGAAAGAAGAACAGTCAAGTAAAGTGGCTCAATGTAATGATAATTAATTGGAAGAGAAGCGATGACATGGCAGGAAGCCGATCGATATCATAGCAGTGCAGGGGGCGGAGCGACACGTCCACTAATCCTCGTGTGTCAAGGGAGATGGTTAATGGAAGAGGACGCGGACATGGCACTGAGCTCTGCTCAGGCATATATTTCTATCAGAGGAGAAGGGGAAGGCAAGTCCAAGGGAGAATATATAGGCAAGACAGAGAGATTAGTGGAAAGGGAGAGGGAGTGGGTGTGTAGGGGGCAAAAACAGTTGAATGGTGAGAAGGCTTTTGTTTTGGTAAGGAGAGGACAGGTAGCCTACTGTCCCAAATGTGATGTTGTCTGAGGTTAAAATGAGGGAAAAGGGCAAAATATGTTTTTTGACATGGTTCAGTGGGTAAAAAAGCCACTATTTTGGAAAATTACATTTGAAACACAATTGCTTAATTGCTCAGTTATTTTATCCTCATTACTAACATAAGCAATTAATTGGAAGTAGTGATAGCATAGCATAAAATTGTAATTTGTGTCAGCAGGAATTAACAACTAAGGTTGCGTAACATGGTGGGGAGTTAACTTTCAGCTAGCCAAACTGACATTCTAAGCTTTTCTCTAATTATGATCCGTTTCAGCATACTCTTCCTCAAAAGTTAATTTTGTGACAAGAATTAGTAGGAGAGAGTGGGGTAAGTTGAGCCCGTTTTTACATTCAGAATAATTCCGTCAAACAAAATATTTCAGGATGTTGAGTATCCCTGGAAATAATCTGAATTAATGTAAACATTACAGTCTTGCAAACATAGCTTGTCCAAAAAAAGTGGTCTCTTGGCACAACTTACCCAGGGTATGGGGTAAGTTGAGCCACAGGACAGGGTAAGTTAAGCCGCCTACAAATGTCTGTACTGATTTAAATATTAGCACTACCTTTTTAAAACCATGTCTATCTTTATTTCTCAAACACAATTCAACACAATCACAATCGTTTTTTTGTCTTTCAATAATTTTAAATATATTTTAACACTTAACAAACACTTGGTACTTTTTAAAACACTTTTAACATAGGTCAGCCCCTGATGTTACCTCATATCCCAGCAATAATACCTTGCATTACGCCTGGGAAGAAAACACTTACATTTGCTCATTGGCTCAAACATCGGCTCAACTTACCGCATGGCCATGGCTCAAGTTACCCCAAGGCAAACATGTTGACTATATTAGCCCAAACAGCTACAAATATGTACTTTCATGATAGGTTTAGGACCTCATATTGCAGCTAATAGAGACCCAAACTGATGTATAATATTCTTAAAATGATCTACTTTGGTTCAAATACAAGTATCATGAAACCTCTAACACATTAAATGAATTTGACTTGGTGAAAATCCGTTTTTTGGCCCTAACTTGTTTCCACTTTTTCCATGTGGTTTCTTCCTTCACAGACTCCATAGAAATGATGACCTCTTCCTAAATATTTGGTCAACTGATTCATTTGGTGTATGGTTTCCTAGAAACAAGGGTTCAAATTACCACTTTGGTTCAACCTACCCCAATCTCCCCTAATGGAAAAATAATTATTGATGTTATTAATTATTAGACTTATGAGACCCCAGTCATCTTATTTCAAAGGAACATATGTAGTCTTGAACATTGAATTTTAAGACACTTGTTCTCAAACAAATGTTTTTTATCCTGATTTCCTATCTCTTTTTTGCTGTCCCTCTTTCTTCATCATCCACCCAGCTCAAAACAAGGAATAAAACGTTTAAACGAGATCCTTGCACCATGTAATCTTGCCAAACAACTGCAGAGCACCTGCTGCTTTTGTGTGGGAAATGAAAATGGGTCCTGTGGTCCACGAAGGCAGCTTGTGCGCAAGATTAAATGCATCACGCTGATGCAGGGAAAAGCATGGCACTGCCTTGTTGGGATATTTGCATTAATTTCCCTGCTCCACATTGTTTGCTGACACCAGAGACGTCCATATTAATGGAAAATGGAAGGCAATGTAACGGTAAAGAAGAAAAATGATGTTTTCCCCCTATCTGTTTCTGTCTCTCTTCACAATCTGTAAATATACATTACCACACATATCTGCCAAGTTCATTCCAACTCATTAGAAAGATAAAGTTCCATGAAAATGTATCTGCTGAGGTAAATCTTATATATATATATATATATATATATATATATATATATATATATATATATATATATATATATATATATATATATATATATACAGTATATATTGTTTTTTAATGCAATTTATTTCTCTATTCAGCACTTCTTCGTATACATTGTTGAGAATCTGCGGCCATATTTTTTTCTATCATTCTTCTATCATTCTATTCAGGTTCTGTTTAACCTTGAATGGAATTGTAACCTCTCCCCATCCAACACATAATATACTGTAGCTCACTTCAGCTTTACAGTAGGTAAAAACTCCACAATGAGCACTAATTTCCAAGTAATTCCAACTCAAGGTAAAATAGTTTTACAATATAATCATGACTACAACATGTCCAATATCCTATTCAAACACCATTTTCGCTTCATATCCTCTCCCCTGCCACAACTTTTCAAACAAGAAGACAAATAGAGTGGTCACACAGCAGTGGACACAGGCCAGAATGGACGGCTTGATCACACAAGTACACCCAAAACCCTAATGAAGTTAATGTGACATTCATGGGAAAAAAACAAGTGGCAAAAGTTGGCAAGAGCAAAAAGAGTGCTTTGGTGATTGACAAATAGCTGTGCCCCAGCAAGGAAGTGTTAAGCTCATAATGCTTGATAAATCTTCTGCTCCATTAGATCCTCACAGGAAGAAGGGTTATTAATTGCCGGGTTATGACACATGGCTGCTTTAATTTGACTCGTAGTTTTCGTCGGGACAATTCCATCCCTGCTCAGAATACTAGCCAGTTTGACTTTCACCTTCACTTCCATCCCCCAACCAGTCTAAAAATGAAAAGACTCAACTGGTGTGTTATTTTGTTGGTGCTATCACTATGGTAAAATGTAAAAAAAATAAGTCTAATTGTTTTTACAGTTCATTTTTCAAGGTCACATTTAATATTGGTATGGTACGGTCACTTATAGTGGATATGGTGGTAGGATGTCATCAAAGACAACAGTACATACTCATGCATACTCATGCAAATCAAATTGCATTTGTCACATGCGCCGAATACAACCTTTCAGTGAAATGCTTACTTTACAAAACCCTTAACCAACAATACAGTTTCAAGAAAAATACAAAAAATAATAAAAATAATAAAAGTAACAAATAATTAAAGAGCATCAGTAAAATAACAATAGCGAGGCTATATACAGGGGGTACCAGTACAGAGTCAATGTGCGGGGGCACCGGTTAGTCAAGGTAATTTAGGTAATATGTACATGTAGGTAGAGTTATTAAAGTGACTATGCATAGATAATAAACAGAGAGTATCACCAGCGTATAAGACGGGGGTGGGGGGCAATGTAAATAGTCTGGGTAGCCATTTATTATATGTTCAGTAATCTTATGGGGGTAGAAGCTGTTTAGAATCCTCCTGGACTTAGACTTGGCGCTCTGGTACCGCTTGCCGTGCGGTAGCTGAGAGAACAGTCAAACTCTAGGTTGGCTAGAGTCTTTGACAATTTTTAGGACCTTCCTCTGACACCGCCTGGTATAGAGGTCCTGGATGACAGGAAGGTTGGCCCCAGTGACGTACTGGGCCGTATGCACTACCCTCTGTAGTGCCTTGTGGTCAGAGGCCGAGCAGTTGCCATACCAGGCAGTGATGCAACCTCGATGGTGCAGCTGTAGAATCTTTTGGGGATCTTTTGGGGATCAAATCTTTTCAGTCTCCTGATGGGGAATAGGTTTTGTTGTGCCCTCTTCACGACTGTCTTGGTGTGCTTGGACCATGTTAGTTTGTTGGTGATGTGGATACCAAGGAACTTGAAACTCTCAACCTGCTCCACTACAGCCCCGTCGATGAGAATTGGGGCGTGCTCGTTCCTCCTTTTCCTGTAGTCCACAATCATCTCCTTTGTCAGTGATATGGAGTATTGTATACAGTACATTATTTTAGAACAGAAATTACCATCTGATTACCACTCCCAGTTTGTTTTCTAGAGCATTCAGTCTCATTAGGATGCTGGTCTCAATCTCTTCTCTGTATCACTGAGAGTACCATTATTATCTAAAACTCTTGGATTACTCTCCTTTAAGGAAAACTCTGAAAATAGCCCTTTAAGGATTTCCATACCATAACAGCTTTCCTGGGACGATTTGCACAAGTTCACATTAACATATGGGTTTAGATCATTGGAGATTGTGACTGCAATTGCTTAGTAATCAAAACAGAGAACATGACAGCCACTAGCTCTATAATAAACACCTGTGGAAGTCCAGAGATCCTAGATATCCTCTTGAGATTTTTCTGACTCAAATTGTTAAGTAAAATAGAGCAATGCATTTTTTTACAAATGTGTTTGCAGCAACATCCTGGTAACACGTGTATACCTATTTTCTTTCTTGTCAGTTATTTTTCCTTTAAAGGGACACTTTGTCTTCTATTATAAATCATAATTTATTTACATAATCATGTGCTCACTTTAGAATGGAAGAGAGCACAATACAACTATGGAATTGGCCTTTTTAAATTGGATTGCCGCTGAGTGTTGAGACAGTTTGTTGTCTGACACTCGGCTGAACTAGCGCCTTCCTAAATGTTAAATAATCAAGCGTATAGTTCACAGAGTCTTGTCACTGGAAATGAACAATTGTCAGCGTGCACTGTGCCAATGTTGTATTGTACTTTCCATCCCGCACCAAAAAAGAAAAGGTTAAAAAAAAGGCATTCATTTCTAATAAGGGAGACGTACACTTGTCATTTATTAGAGAATTTGTTTTGATACTTTAATACTTAGATAGTGGCAAATTCAAAATTAATTATGCATGAATTTGATGAATACATTACTGAGTGTGGAATGTTGCAAAAGGAGAAATGTAAATCAGAAGCTATGAAAGGACAATGTCAAAAAACCTTGCCGTGTGCAGAAGATGGGGATAAATAAATAAATGTTTATTATCGGGTCAGTGGGGATGTTAATTAGAATGGGGTTTCTCCTTGCATGAATGGTGAAGCTGAATGAAATTGCCATCATCGTCTTGTCTCTGATGCATTGTAAATGACAGCTCATCAAAAGAAAGGACATTTTCAATGACAGGTTGCCTGTACCAATATGTGGATGTATCCCCCACACACTTGCACCATATGGAAAACACTAAATCTCTGCTATGGGGATGTAGGTGGATGTGCTCATGTAGGGTTATGTCTGAATCTGAAGAGGTTCTGGAGGACGTTGTGGTCTAATGCAAGACCCTGAGGTACTGAGTTAAGGGCTCTAGGCCTATGCTGTTTCTGTTTTGTTCTCTTCATTTTGTTAGCACTGTGCCACTGATGCTGTCAATGGCATTCTGTGGAACGGTGAATAATGCAGATTGAACAGAATGATACAGATATTCTTTAGGCTGTATGCAAACAACAGTAGCTGAGTGATACGTGGAGAGATGTGATTGTTTTGGTGGGAGGGAATGATTGTGGCTATAGCACAGTGTGACAGGAGGATTTTGTGTTTCAGAGGGTGTGGGTTAATAACTGCATCACACCAGGACCCACAGCCTTAAAACACTGTTCACTGTGGGGGTCTGATCTGAGTTTGCAGAAGGCACTGGAGTGAGCCAGTCATCTACAAACAGTGGGAGCCTCAACATGCATTGTGACGCTCCATTGGACATACGACTTGTCCTCCACCACCAAGAGGGAAACGGATTCTCCTGCATTATCATACTCCTGGGATCCTCACTCTAGTCTCTATTATTTTTCTTCTCAGGCATTCTTCCTCTCTTTCTCTCTGAAAAGATGACATGAAAAAAATGCTTTTGTTAGTTTGACAAATACAAATGCTAACACACACTTTTCCAGACCATCGTTCTGTGGAACACATTTGAATGAGAGTAGAAACATCAGGGACATCACTTGGGAATCCCACTTCTAGAAAGGCATCATCCCCAATTTACAATTGGCTCATTCATCCCCCCTCCTCTCCCTTGTAACTATTCCCCAGGTCGTTGCTGTACATGAGAATGTGTTCTCAGTCAACTTACCTGGTATAATATGGTAAAATAAATAAAAATAAATAAAAAAGTAGAGCCCCCTATACTATATGTCTCACAACTGGCCAGTCTTTTCTTTATGTTATCTCACACAAGACTGGAGGTGAATCTCTATGCAAGAAGGTTAAATACCAAAAAACAGTCCCAATCTAGTCCCAAATCTTAATACCATAAGGTTGTGTTTAAAATGTGAGTACAGATCTATCATGTGTTTTCTGGCTTCCACTTTGCTACAACTGAATTGAAGGCATTAAAAAGCGTATTATGATGCATTATCTTTAAGTGCCACCCATTGTTTCAATTATTCAATAAGGCTTCACTGCCTCAATGTTACAACCCTTCTGAAATTCACTTACATTCTCACACTTCTGAGGAATTATGAAATCGGCTATGTCTAAAATAAAAACCTGCCTGGATTTAACCAGGGACATTTTAGTGTTTAAACAGTCTAGATGTTTCTCAAGATGTAAAAACCAAGGAGTCTTATTTACCTATTTGTAGCCTAACAATAGCTTTAACATTTATTTTAAATACACCTTGTTTTTAAAAAAATGTATTCAGCTACCGACCCCTAACAAGTACAATACTCTAATTAGCTATCAAAGAAACATGAGGAATATACAGAGAATTCACTCACCGACGTGTTCCTATGGCATTTAACATAATCCACCTCATATTGTTAGGCATTGACTAAATGCCATTCTAGTGTGTGTTACATTTATTGATCTTTTCTAACCATTAGGCTTCCTGTGATTTTCCTCTTGCTCATACCTTTGGATATTTTATATTTACATTCTAAGTGTTCCACTCTGCTCCTTGTTTGAATATAGATGTGATGATAATGTGTTAGTGTAGTGGAATAAGCAGTCTCCTACGTCTCCAAGGATAATGTATCACTTCTATCAAGGCACAAGGCGAGACCCAGATGCAGACACAGGAGGCAGATGGTTGGAGTCTTACAATGTTTAATAATCCAAAGGGGTAGGCAAGAGAATGGTCATGGTCGTGGACAGGCAAGAAGGTCAAAACCAGATCAGAGTCCAGGAGGTACAGAGTGGCAGACAGGCTTGTGGTCAAGGCAGGCAGAGTTCAGGCAGGCGGGTACAGAGTCCAGAAACAGGCAAGGGTCAAAACCAGGAGGACTAGAAAAAGGAGAATAGCAAAAGGAGTATGGGGAAAAACACGCTGGTTAACTTGACTTAAACATACAAGACAAACTGGCACAGAGAGACAGGAAACACAGGGATAAATACACTGGGGAAAACAAGCGACACCTGGAGGCGGTGGAGACAATCACAGGGACAGGTGAAACAGATCAGGGCGTGACAACTTCCTTCCCTAAAGTAAAAACAAACCACTACTAAGCTCATTAGCTCTGATGATACAGTATGTTTTGCTGTGCATCTGCTGCAATTACCAGATATTATCAGAGAGATAAAGAGATATTCTGTACTTTATTAGTCCACTCGAGAGAGCTTCGATATTTACCATTTCTGCCATAATTCATACACCGAAGGTATTTCAATCATTCAAAAAACACTGTTAGATTCTCTCAAAATAACATACATCTCATGTCTTCCATCCCATGATCCATCAATTGCCCTACACATTCCATCAGACAGCAGGCCAGTATCAATACGCAACATTCCTCCTGCAGTGAGCATGAGACCAGGAGTTCTCAACATTTTTTAGGCCGGGGATGCCTTTTGTGATAGCAAATTCATCAAGGACCCCTCAGAATCAGAACACAACTCGAGTGGGAAGGAACATTTTAAAGGCGCACTTCTTGGCATCAGCGAGACAATTTTGCAGTTTTCAAGTACATTTCCTGCAATTCTACACATTTTGTCATGGGGCAGAGATATTTTTATTGTTGCAGCTTTAAGGCCAATATCCAGCAATTCTACACATTTTGCCATGAGGCAGTGAGAAAACGTATTCGTTTTAAAAATTAAAGTGCATTTATGTAAAAATCGAACATTTTGGGGTAATGCAAGAAGTATTGAGTTTTTACCACAGTGTACTTACCACTGTGTACTATGGATGTCAATATCCTGTGAGTCACCCAGGCCCATGTTGCCCAGGGTTAAAGGGATACTTTGGGATCTAGGCAATACCAGAGAGGTGCAAGGTTTTACTCCGCCCAAAATCTGCCATGAAAAAAAATATGCCATGAAGTGAGGAATTTTTCTATGGAAGTCAATGAAGGAGAGTTGGATTTGGTTCCCAATTTTTTTTCTTCTAATTTGCTACCTTTTTTAATCGACTAGAAGTTTCAGAATGGTTTGGTTGTTAAGTAGAAGGATTCTTGCATTTTCATACTTGTAAGATAGCCTACTATGTGGCCTCCCGGGTGGTGCATCGCAGTGCTAGTTGTGCCACCAGAGACTCTGGGTTCGTGCCCAGGCTCTGTCGCAGCTGGCCGTGACCGGGAGGTCCATGGGGCGACGCACAGCCGTCTGGGTTAGGGAGGGTTTGGCCAGAAGGGATATCCTTGTCTCATCGTGCACTAGCAACTCCTGTGGGAACCAGGTTGCCAGGTGCACAGTGTTTCCTCTGACACATTGGTGAGGTTGGCTTCCGGGTTGGATGCGTGCTGTGTTAAGAAGCCGGATTTATTAGCTTGGTTGTGTTTCAGAGGACGCATGGCTTTCCCGTACGGGAGTTGCAGCAATGAGACAAGATAGTAACTACTAACAATTGGGGAGAAAAAGGGGGGTAAAAAAAATATTCCTAATGTGGATAGTCATAATTTAGGCTAGCAATAAAACTCAATCACTGTTTGCAAAAAAGACAGTTCAATGCATGGCTGGGCGTAGTGCGTAGAGTAGGCCTATGTGATAGGCTATATCAGATGACTTTTCACACAGGAAAAATTACAATTATTTGTCAAATTACCGGATTTATAAAATATTGATTACTATAGGTAGCTTTGAAAGAAAAACAAAAAAGTGTTACACCCTCTAAACTTATTCCACAGTATTGTCTAATCTGTTGTTAGTAATATTCATACTCATATACAATACCGTTCAAAAGTTTGGGGTCACTTAGAAATGTCCTTGTTTTTGAAAGAAGCAAAAAAAATTGTCCATTAAAATAACATCACATTTATCAGAAATACAGTGTGGGCATTGTTAATATTGTAAATTACTATTGTAGCTGGAAACGGCTGATCATGAAGAAGGAAGGCTATCTCTTCATTTTACAACGCTATGCCATACCCTGTGGACGGCGTTTATTTGGAGCCAATTCCCTCCTACGACAATGACCCAAAGCACAGCTCCAAACTATGCAAGAACTATTTAGGGAAGAAGCAGGCAGCTGGTATTCTGTCTATAATGTAGTGGCCAGCTCAATCACTGGAGCTGTTGTGGGAGCAGCTTGACCGTATGGTATGTAAGAAGTGCCCATCAAGCCAATCCAATTTGTGGGAGGTGTTTCAGGAAGCATGGAAAACAAGGACATTTCTAAGTGACCCCAAACGTTGAATGGTTGTGTATACACAGTATATACTGTATATACAATACCAGTCAAAAGTTTGGACACACCTACTCATTCAAGGGTTTTCCTTTATTTTATTTTTTTACTATTTTCTACATTGTAGAATAGTAGTGAAGACATCCAAACTATGAAATAACACATATGAAATGTGAAATGTGAAGTGTAGTATGAAATGTAGTAACCAAATAAGTGTTAAACAAGTCAAAATATTTTTCATATCTGAGATTCTTCAAAGTAGCCACCCTTGGCTTTGATAACAGCTTTGCACACTCTTGGCATTCTCTCAACCAGCTTCACGTGGAATGCTTTTCCAACAGTCTTGAAGGATTTCCTAAATATGCTGCGCACTTGTTGGCTGCTTTTCCTTCACTCTGCAGTCCAACTCATCCCACACCATCTCAATTGGGATTGTGGAGGCCAGGTCATCTGATGCAACAGTCCATCACTCTCCTTCTTGGTCAAATAGCCCCTACACAGCCTGGAGGTGTGTTGGGTCATTGTCCTGTTGAAAAACAAATTATAGTCTTGCCAAGGGCAAACCAGATGGGATGGCACATCGCTGCAGAATGCTGTAGAAGCCATGCTGGTTAAGTGTGCCTTGAATTCTAAATAAATCACAGACAGTGTCACCAGCAAAGCTCTCCACACCTCCTCCTCCATGCTTCATGATGGGAACCACACATGCGGAGATCATCCGTTCACCTACTCTACTCTTTGGTTGCAACCAAAAATCTCAAATTTGGACTCATCAGACCAAAGGACAGATTTTCACCGGTCTAATGTACAATCCTCATGTTTCTTGGCCCCAGCAAGTCTCTTATTCTTATTGGTGTCCTTTAGTAGTGGTTTCTTTGCAGCAATTCGACCACGAAGGCCGGATTGACGCAGTCTCCTCTTAACAGTTGATGTTGAGATGTGTCTGTTACTTGCACTCTGTGAAGCATTTATTTGGGCAGCAATCTGAGGTGCAGTTAACTCTAATGAACTTATCCTCTGCAGCAGATGTAACTATGGCTCTTCCTTTCATTTGGCGGTTCTCATGAGACCCAGTTTCATCATAGCGCTTGATGGTTTTTTCAACTGCACTTGAAGAAACTTTCAAAGTTCTTGAAATTTTCCGGATTGACTGACTTTCATGTCTTAAAGTGATGATGGACTGTCGTTTTTCTTTGCTTATTTGAGCTGTTCTTTCCATACTATGGACTTGGTCTTTTAGCAAATAGGGCTATCTTCTGTATACCACCCATACCTTGTCATACCACAACTGACTGTCTCAAACGCATCAAGAAGGAAAGAAATTCCAAAAATTAACTTCCAAGTGACTACCTCATGAAGCTGGTTTAGAGAATGCCAAGAATCAAATCAAATCAAATGTAAAAAAATTATATTTGTCACATACATATGGTTAGCAGACATTAATGCGAGTGTAGCGAAATGCTTGTGCTTCTAGTTCTGACAATGCAGTAATAACCAACGAGTAATCTAACCTAACAATTCCCCAACTACTACCTTATACACACGAGTGTAAAGGGATAAAGAATATGTACATAAAGATATATGAATGAGTGATGGTACAGAGCAGCATAGGCAAGATGCAGGAGATGGTATAGAGTACAGTATATACATATGAGATGAGTAATGTAGGGTATGTAAACAAAGTGGCATAGTTTAGTGGCATTTATTACATAAAGATGCAGTGGATGATATAGAGTACAGTATATACATATACATATGAGATGAGTAATGTAGGGTATGTAAACATTAATTTAAGTGGCATTGTTTAAAGTGGCCAGTGACACATTTTTTTGAGTTGAGTCAGTATGTTGGCAGTCTGATGGCCTTGAGATGGAAGCTGTTTTTCAGTCTCTCGGTCCCTGCTTTGATGCACCTGTGCTGACCTCGCCTTCTGGATGATAGCGGGGTGAACAGGCAGTGGCTCGGGTGGTTGTTGTCCTTGATGATCTTTATGGCCTTCCTGTGACATCAAGCGGTGTAGGTGTCCTGGAGGGAAGGTAGTTTGCCCCCGGTGATGCATTGTGCAGACCTCACTACCCTCTGGAGAGCCTTACGGTTTTGGGCGGAGCAGTTGCCATACCAGGCAGGATGCTCTCGATTGTGCATCTGTAGAAGTTTGTGAGTGCTTTTGGTGACAAGCCAAATTTCTTCAGCCTCCTGAGGTTGAAGAGGCGCTGCTGTGCCTTCTTCACAACGCTGTCTGTGTGGGTGGACCAATTCAGTTTGTCCGTGATGTGTACGCCGAGGAACTTAAAACTTACTACCCTCTCCAGTACTGTCCCGTCAATGTGGATAGGGGGGTTTTCCCTCTGCTGTTTCCTGAAGTCCACAATCATCTCCTTTGTTTTATTGACGTTGAGTGTGAGGTTATTTTCCTGACACCACACTCCAAGGGCCCTCACCTCCTCCCTGTAGGCCATCTCATCGTTGTTGGTAATCAAGCCTACCACTGTAGTGTCGTCCACAAACTTGATGATTGAGTTGGAGGCGTGCATGGCCACGCAGTCGTGGGTGAACAGAGAGTACAGGAGAGGGCTCAGAACGCACCCTTGTGGGGCCCCAGTGTTGAGGATCAGCGGGGTGGAGATGTTGTTACCTACCCTCACCACCTGGGGGTGGCCCGCCAGGAAGTCCAGTACCCAGTTGCAAAGGGCGGGGTCGAGACCCAGGGTCTCGAGCTTGATGACGAGTTTGCAGGGTACTATGGTGTTAAATGCTGAGCTGTAGTCGATGAACAGCATTCTCACATAGGTATTCATCTTGTCCAGATGGGTTAGGGCAGTGTGCAGTGTGGTTGCGATTGCGTCGTCTGTGGACCTATTGGGGCGGTAAGCAAATTGGAGTGGGTCTAGGGTGTCAGGTAGGGTGGAGGTGATATGGTCCTTGACTAGTCTCTCAAAGCACTTCATGATGACGGAAGTGAGTGCTACGGGGCGGTAGTCGTTTAGCTCAGTTACCTTAGCTTTCTTGGGAACAGGAACAATGGTGGCCCTCTTGAAGCATGTGGGAACAGCAGCCTGGGATAAGGATTGATTGAATATGTCCGTAAACACACCAGCCAGCTGGTCTGCGCATGCACTGAGTGTGCAAAGCTGTCATCAAAGCCAAGGGTGGCTACATTGAAGAATCAAAAATAAAAAATACATTTTGATTGTTTAACACTTTTTTGGTTACTTCATGATTCCATATGTGTTATTTCTTAGTTTTGACGTCTCCACTATTATTCTACAATGTAGAAAATTGTACAAACTAAGAAAAACCCTTCAATGAGTGTAACGATCTTAGTCTTCATCGGATGAGGAGTAGGATGGATCAGACCAAAAGCAGCGTGGTAAGTGTCCAGGATCATTTATTAACACAGAACACAAAAATACAAAATAACCAAGTGAATGTAAGAAATAAAAATCTAAACAGTCCTGAAAGGTGAAAACACAAAACAGGAAACAACTACCCACCAACACCAGGCTACCTACCTAAGTATGGTTCTCAGTCAGAGACAACGATAGACAGCTGCCTCTGATTGGGTACCATACCAGGCCAAACGCACAGAAAAGAAAACATAGAAAAACAACATAGAATGCCCACCCCAACTCATGCCCTGACCAAACCAAAATAGAGACATAAAAAAGGAACTAAGGTCAGAGTGTGACAATGAGTAGGTGTGTCCAAAGCTTTCACTGGTACTGTATATATATGTTGTTGTTGTTGTTGTTGTTTTTTTTTTGGGGGGGGGGGGTATTTTGATTTCTGGCAGTACCTCGCACTTTAAGCAGCACTGCATTAGACAAACAACTCCAGCCAATTATTATTTTTTAATCATTTATGCAGTGCCCTTTATGGCGATTACCGTGACCTTTTCTCTTAGAGCTACACTTTAATTCTTCTCTTTTCTCCATTCCAGGGCTTTTAGCTGGCTGCATCTCTGCATTCTGCTCCCTCACTCCCTGGAATCCAGTAATCAACGGAGCGAAAGGCTGAGACCAATTAAACAATGTTACAAAGCACTTAAGGCTGACAGGGCCTTAGGCACAGCTCAGCAATTGCCATTTTAAGAGCAAATTCATGAATTTATAATTTTTTTGCAAATGAACCTGAAGATTTGATCCCCTCTGTATATGCATTCTGTTGGAAGGCCACCTATTTAACACATTCATTCTCTCCTGAGGATATTCCTAGAGGGTCTTGTGCTGTTATAGTGGTCTTACCACATGGTTTGACAGTCACACTACAGTAAAGATGTTAAGTCGGGAGACCAAGAAGCAGGAGACATTTCTGAAGTGGAATTCCAAAGAACAAGTGTAAGGATGTTGTTGTATATAGATCAAACTTTGAAATGTTTGAATTAGTGAGAGTGTTCGGAAGACTTATTATTTCTGCTGCTAAGCCAAACAGGTTCCATTGTTCCTGGTTATAACCAGGGCTTGCATGGATCATTGTTTGCTAGTCCAGAGATCTCCAGTGGGACCTAATTGGTTTCATTATCAGATGGCATTATTTAATTTGAGCCACTGCTGTCAAATATGAGGACCCCGACACAGAGGATGCAAGGGAAAATAAAATACTTAGTAATTACTCTACAGAGGCGGTGTGGGGGACGGGGAGACACTGTTATGATGATACAGGGGTTATGAAAGGAATCAATAGCCGGTGCCATCGTCAGGTTATGAGATTTGAGTTAGGATTTGTTCCTCACTGTGAGCTTGCTTGGGTTTGACTCATTATCGGGGGCCCTGCTAGACTGGTTGGTAAACAAAGGAAAGACACTGGAATGCATTTCAGTATTTCAACGGAGACAGGGACGAGCCATGATTAGTCGTGTCTGATTAGGAATCAATTCATTCGTGGAATTGCTGCCATCCACCTCTTGACAACAGAACCCAACAGATAACTCTAATTTGACTGGAGTAAATATGGAATGAGAAAATGACAACAGAGAAATTCTTGTGTGTAAAAATATGCACTGCATATAAATTCTCTGCACATTGAGGTCCTACCACTCGTCTGTTTAATTCAATCAAGATGTATGAGTTTAATAATGTAGATGTAAGCCTTCAGCCCACTGGACACAGATGTCAGTTCAACATCTATTTTTAATTGTTGAGTTGTCAACTAACGTGAATTCAACGTGAAATCAACAAACAATGTCACCATGTTAAAGGATTTAAGTTAAAAGAGGAAATTCCCTTACGTTGATGACGTATTTAAAATCCAATCAGTTTTCCACCTTGTTTCAACGTCAACACATTCATTTTTTTAAATTTTTTATTCATTGCATGAATAGACAGCTACGAAATATATAGATGAAAACTCTCTTGGTAAATAGTGTGGTCTACAGCTTATCATGAGATATTCTACCTCAGGCGAACAAAACCTAGAGACTTCCTTAATAATAGATTTTGTGCATCAGCTGTTGTTTACAAATATACACAGACCGCCACCCCTTGTCTTTACTTGTCTTCTATCTTGCAGATTCAGCGTAAACCCCACCAGCTGTATGTTATTCATGTCGTTGTTCAGCCACGACTCTGTGAAACATAAGATATTACAGTTTTTAATATCCCATTGGTAGGATATTCTTGATCGTAGTTTGTCTATGTTGCTATCCAATGATTGTACGTTGGCTAATAGGACTGATGGTAGAGGCAGATTACCCACTCGCCGTTGGATCCTTCAAAGGCACCCCGACCTATGTCCCCAATTTCTCTGTCTCTTTCTCATGTGAATCACAGGGATTTGGGCCTTGTTGGGTGTCCGACTTGTTAAAGAAAAATCTTTGTCCAGTACGAGGTGAGTAATCACTGTCCTGATATCTAGAAGCTCTTTTTTTCATAAGAGACGTGGCAGAAACATTATGTACAAAATAAGTTACAAATAACGCAAAAAACACACAATAGCACAATTGGTTAGGAGACCGTAAAACTTCAGCCATCTCCTCCTGTGCCATTATATAAGCAGAGAGATAGAATTCGGCAGACAGAGTGGGAAGGTCATCACACTTACGGAAACATTTGACTTGCTATGACTGTGACATGCTGTTGTTTATCTACCTTAGTTGAATGCATTGACTGTAAAGCCTGATGCATGGTTCCAGGTCGAAACAGTTTGCACATATATTCTGATTACTTTTTGTGACGTTTTTGTTCATTTGGACGTTTGGCAAGTTTTTCCATCAAAATTGTTTCACTTGAGGTAAGTTGAAGTTTGGTAGCCAAAGTTTATCCTTTCGTCGGTGATTGGTCAACAGTACTTACTACTCCTAGTAGCAGTGGGAACTGTGGAAGGGATTCTTCAATGTTGTTATTCAATGAGAGACAACTAATACTCCATCAAACATCTAAGTTATGTGTAAAATTGTGCTACTAACACCTCCTCGGCAAAACATAAAAATGAATTTATTGATTTATCTTAGAATAGTTCTGACTATTTTGAGGAAATGTATTGGTTATGTTGTTGCTACAGCATCTCAAGAGGGAAGGTCTTTTAAGGGAGTATGCAAGGCACAGACGTTCGCTTCGCCCAGTCGAGTTCTGCTAGGAGCCAACCGAACCTAGTACCCTGGTGCCTTTAGTCAGTCTGGATAAGGGTGTCTGCTGCAGTAAATGACCAACATTTTAATGTACTGGATATGTGAAAATGAACATACAAAAATTTACTACAAAGCACACTGGGTATTGTTATTTGCCTTGTTTCGGGGCAAAGCTCATTAGAATAATACTCAACATGCTTTGTAATTTTAAATTTGTACATATTCAATTATACTTAGTGCCATCAGACTTCTGATACCAATGCAAGGTGAAAGGGGCCATAAAATTGTGAACTGCTATTAAAAATGGTATAGAAAAGTATTTTTTATTTTGAAAATACAAGTTACAGCTCTTAGTAAGAAGAAGGTATCTTCTTACTAAATACACCGACGTTGTGACTCCACCGACGTTGTGACTCCACCGACGTTGTGACTCCACCGACGTTGTGACCTGGTTTTGGGAAAAGACTCCATCCTACTTCTACTAAGTTATGTTCCAATCCTAAACTCCAATGAAATCAATATGTGATTGAGACGTCAGGATGCAGCCTTTACGTAGTGCTCCACGTTTTTTCTTACTAGTAGGCTTACTCTCTTTCACTCTTGAAATAACAAACATGTACTTGATAAAGTATCTTTAGATTTACATGTAGATTCAACAGCAGGGGGCAGTATTGCCTCAGTTCACCACATCAACCCTCTGGTCGCCATTCAGTCTACACATTTCACCCAAGACATGTTGGAAAATAACAGCCGTTATGTTAATGTGTTAATTTTTGGTTATTGCAATAACCAGTTTTTCCACCGATTGTGTTGATAGCTAGTTATAGAATCACTTAATAAATGCCTTGAGATAAGTGTGCCAAAATGGGCCAAACATTTAACAGAAATGTAGACATTTTTGTAATTATATTCCAGCTGTCAGCTTTAACTCGATTTGCTTCTATCTGCTTCACCTGCAGATAAATATTGAATGTGGGTTGGAACATTCTGATTCAATTCATGGACTCAGATGGACTGGTACTGGGATTCATGGCTGCTGTTACTATGACTGTCCTTATACAATGCAGAGACAGGACTGGTTCACAATGCATGATCTATTTATCCTCCCCACTGTCATAAAAAATCCCACTCAGATAACGTGGACACACCCAATACGTGAGGCGTAGGCACCCAGTTTTCAGTTCAGCTTCATTCTTGATAATGCATGTTCTCTGAGAGTATATTACTCCTGCTCCACAGTAGAAGTATGTTGAGGATAAATATGGTCTAGGTGGGGACAGACGTGGAAGCTGTGTGTAGTAGATAATACACCTATTACTATCTGGAAAACTGTGTGGCAAGCCACTCTGTAGCCTATAACAACAGCATGTCAAGAATGTATCTTCTGAACGTAATGGGCCTTACCCACACCATCGCCCAAACACTTGCTCAAGCTCGTGCCATATTAAGGATTTAAAGTCACGTCAAAGATATAAATAGGGACTGCTTATTGTAATTGTCTTTTGAATGATTGTTTGACAGGTTTTAATATGTTTTAAGACATGGAGCTTCTGCAGCAGAGGAGGACACCCCGAGGCTATGTGACTGCTTGTTCAATGAAGACATTCTTTCAAATGATATATCAGCGGTATTATTATTCCTAATTTCCTACATTCATTTCAACGTAAATCTCTGTATCTGCTCCAGTGTCAGTCACATGGAAAATGTTCAATGTGTTTCATTATCAGTGTGTCATAGCCTGAAGTAAATGATCCTCCTCACCTTCACATCTTTTAATTAGCACATCATCTCTTTTTTATCTCTTTGGATGATACATTGATGTGAGAGATCTCTGAGCAGAATGCACGCTGAACGGTTTCTTTAGACAAGTAGCACAAGCACCATATAGGCAAAAAGTAATAACCACCACACCAAAATTATTCTGATGTCATAGCTTGACCCTCTCGATAATGGCACTTCAGAGTGTGTATCGTGTGTCAGTTGAAAATTATGAAGCGATACAAATTTGATGTAATCTCACCTGTCTTGATTGGCAGGCTATGTAAATACATTATCCACTTTTGGTTTCTAGAGTATTACACGTCAGCCAGTAGTGTTGATCAGATCTCTGTCTAACAATCCCAGAGCCAACAACAGCTTGACTAGAGTTATTCACTCAGAACAACATGTTTCAGTCAGTGGGGCCATAGCCACTGTGCATTTTATGATATTTATTTATTTTTGAAATCATTTTTTGGTGAATTACAACTAAATGGCTACAGCTGTAATCACCAGATAAGTAGGAACCAACATGGCAGGTGTTACTGGAGAGATAAGGAGGAACCATTATGAATGAGGACGATGTTTCCAGGAGGGAATGTTTTGGGGCCTGGATTCTTGTTTGGTTTGTTACCTACAGCCTTTACTTGAGGCCAGGGAAGAGATAGGGAGAGCGCCCCTTAATGTAGTTTCAGCAAAGTATGTTCATGCAGCTGTCCTTCAGATGTTTGAGCGAATAGATCGTCTTTTTTGACATGGTACCAATGTAGCAATCCCATGTCAATGGAAGACTCCATTAGATTACACAGAATACTCAATTCAATCACATCATATGCCCTCTCAACAGTGGTGTAAAGTACTTAAGTAAAATTAATTAAGTAGTTTTTTGGGTATCTGTACTGTAATATTTATATTTTTGACAACTTTTACTTTCATTTCACTACATTCCTAAAGAAAATAATGTAATTTTTTCTCCATACACCCCCCCCCCCCAAAAAAAAGTACTTGTTACATTTTGACAGGAAAATGGTCCAATTCACGCACTTCAAGTGAACATCCCTGGTCATTCCTACTGCCTCTGATCTGGCGAACTCACTAAACAAATCAAAACAAATCACAAAACACAAATGCTTTATTTGTATGAAAATTGTGCCATTTGGTTTGCTTAATTTAAGGACTTTGAAACGGTTTATACTTGTACTTTTACTTTTGATACTTAAGTATATTTAAAACCAAATGCTTTTAGACTTTTGCTCAAGTATGACAATTGAGTACTTTTTCCAGCACTGCCTTTCAACTTCAAAGCAGAGGAATTAAAAAACCTTCCATAAGCACCTTGAGCCATTAATCATCTAGTCGTACCAGCCATAGATACAAAGACAGAACTTTTCAATTGCCTATGGCATACGGGATAAGAAGTAGCAGAAAATTATAATAAATAATGCAGAAAACATATCTGAACCCATATAGCAACCAATAAGAATACTCCACACTAGTGTATGTATGTATGTGTGTGCGTGCGTGCGTGTACATGCTTGTTTGTTTGTGCATGCATATGTGCATGCATGTGTGTGTATTTGTGAATGTTGGCTTAGAAACTAACAGAAACAACACAACTATGTCTTTTGTCCTTTTTCAAAATTAAAGCAATACAGTAGCTCACTAGACTGTAGCTACAACACATCACTTAGCTATTAAAATAGATAGAACAGTTGATTTGGGCAGGGTGATGACGTTCCACTGCTTCAGACAGCCTCTCTACTCCCCGACTAGGATCAGCTAATTAACATTCACTCTCATGCATTGTAAGTGAGAGGGAAAAAAGATCTGAAAACCTTCACAATCAAACGATGTGAGCGTTGCTCTTTGAGAGTTTAATGTGAATAACTTAGTTTGGTGTATGCCATTTTTTAACAGAATGTGCGAGTCAGAAAATCAGGCCTCGTGGTTTTGCTAACCATGTCGTGAGGCTGTTAAGCAGGTACACTAGTGTGTGTGTGTGTGCAGTGCAGTGCTTTAATCTGGTGTCTCTCTGTGATGTTTATCTCCAGGCTAACTTCTCTTAGGTGTCGTGCACAGGGGGGTCCCTGCTGCACTAACCCCAAAAAGTCAGATTCACTGAGGCTCCCACTGATGATGAAGTGGGATCCAGACTCTACAGCACCCCCCCCTTCCTGTCCTGTCTCCTGTGTCTTCCCCCCTCAGCCTCTCTCTCTCTCTCCCCATCTCTCTCTCTCCCCCCATCTGCAAACTCTTTCATTTATTTGCCGTTGAAGCAGGGATTTATCTGCATGTACACAGAAAGTCAATCCCTTTACTGAAGGGCTTACGATATACATCTTTACATCAGTCTTTCTTTCTCAGAAAGTTATTGCAGAGGAGTACTTTCTCAGAATATTATGCTGAAAAATGCTGGGTTTAAAATAACCCAGTTTGGGTTATTTGGTAACCCAGCGCTCTGTAAATATTTTTGAGTGTAGAAGTGTATGTTCCTGGGTGAAGGGGATGATGAGGTTCATCATGCCGGCATCATCAGTAGTTTCTTGAAGACTAGAAAGATCCCAGCCTAAAAACATGGATTTATAAAGGCATTGATGAAGACCATCCAATGACCTGGGAACAGATATGTAGATCACAGTGGGAGATCATCAGAAACACACAATATTTCGTTTTCATCAAACACATTCCTGAACTCCCAACAGTGATGTAAGTAGCCTGCTTAATCATGCTTTTAATTGTGCCCCCACTCCACCAAAAGCCCCTGGTGCACCGCGGCAGCATGCCAGGCAGACAGGAGTTGAGCGCACTTGCCTCATCCACCAAGATGAAGAAATCCATTATCAGGCCTTTTATCTGCTAGCGCTAAAGGTTGGGATGAAGCTGTTACTCTAGTTGTGTTTGATCACCCTGGTCTTCCCCACTTTGATATTTCCTCAACATCCTTCCTCCAGACTGGAACCTAGCTTGGTAACACCACAAAGGCACATGTGTGGAGTCAACCTGTCAGGGCCCATGCACAGAATATCACACTAATTGGGAAGTCTGTGTTTGGAATGCTAATGGGTTCTCCTGCTTTTCAACAGTTGAGTTAATATTCATAATGCCTCGCTGGTGTTATGCAAGCTCAATGACAATCCCTTTTTTCTTTTAGAAGGTGCATGCCAAAATGCAGACGGGTGATCTCCTTACCAAATACAAAACGTACAAGTTAACATTCCCAACAGGTTTGCCGCATTTTAAATGTGGACTGGCCTCCAATACCACATGTAATCGGCTTGCTTGTGTTGACCACACTGCAACAGACTGTAATGTTGGGAACACATAAACAACCTTCTGAAAATATGACCTCATGGAGAAATTTAGAGAATCACTAGTCAGAAAGGTTTTGTTAGGGACTATGTTTCAGAGCCCAGTGTGTGGGCTTGTTTTTCTGGTGTCTGGATGGAGCTGGCATTCAGACGGTCATAAGATACAGATGGCCTGAGAGGCCGTGGGGATACACACACACACACACACACACACACACACACACACACACACACACACACACACACACACGCACACACACGAGTGAGACAGATACATACATGTTAAATATGTGTACCGCCACATACACATCAATACATCTCTTTAGTGCTGGGAGCCTTTGTCTTGAGTAGGCCTAATTAGCATTTCTTTGTTTCTTCCTGCTTCTATAATCTACAGATGAAATACAAGCTTGATGAACTCTGTTTGCATCCAAGATACTGCTTCTTAAAGCCTTGTGCCAACTGATGCTTTGCCTGGAGGATTGCAAATGTTTGCCGCTCTGCCACTCGTGTCTCCCCCAATAGCCACACATGAACCAATAGATTGCTTTAGCTGGTTTAGTTTCAATTGTACCAATCCACAGTAATAGAAAGGCACGTGCTCATTATGTTACTGCCTCTCTCTTTGTGCAGTACAATTAAACCCAAATGAAGAGAAATAACAGAATTATTGAAAGTAAAGGAACCAAAAGCAGGTTTCTGTTTTATTGTGCCTCAATTTGATATTTTTTGAAAGAAATTAAGAATAATTGCTCCATCAATTGGGGTACAGTCTAAGAATTCTGCTCGGGAGTTGAATGTTTAAAAAAAAATACTGTATGAGTCCCACCTCCCATAAGAATGTCAACCTTTTCTTCTTTCTCTCCCACATACTCCTTGAGGATGAAAGGAGGAGGACTATCTTTCACCATGCTCTGTCTTTCATTCAGCATGTCCTCTTTTCTCATAAACCCACACGTTTCCAGCATTCAACCTCTCACATGCACAGCGCAAACACACACTCGCCTAAGTGTTTAATTAGTTGCTTTTGTATCACTTTAAGAAGCATCTGGATCCACAGAATGTGGGAGGATGATAATTGGCACATGGCACTTAGCAGAGCCCGACCCTTTGGCTCTAGAGGAGGAGAGAGGAGGGAAGAGAGAGAGAGCAAGGAGGGATAGCCAATAGAGGAGAAAATTATTTTCCAAAAATTAGACTGACAGAGAGGGAGAGAGAAAGTGAAGCAGCTCACACAAGGCTCATTTGTTCGCATTCTAGTATACCTGTCAAGCATTTATAATTAACTGTCAATTAACTGTCAATTACCAGTTCTCGCTTGACCATCTGTCTATAAACGCAGCACTCCCCCCTTCCTTAAGGACTGTTTGAGAGCAGGCACGTCAGTGTAACTACTACATTACGGGACATTACTACATTACATTACTACATTACTACTACATTACACGGGAGGAGTCAGAAAGTAATCGTTGCATACTCTGTGACATGCAAGAGTTTACGAACACAAACTGTTCTATGAATAGCACACCTACAGTAATAATGACCTTTTCACCTGGCTTGCCTAGAAACAGCATCAACCCATTCTACCTTTGTTAGACCTGTGCATTGAGCACCTGAGATAGAAAATGTTACCAAGAGACATTCCCACAAAAGAGTAGACTCATCTGACCATTATCCTCACGTTTGAACAGGGAATATTTTTTTTCATTTTTAAACATGTTGCTCCATTTAGTCCTAGAAATGGGTGGATTTGAGGAGCTATAAAAAAAGGCACCTTTTCTGTCTCTGAGAATGTCTCCAGACCTCAAAGCTCATCATCTTTTGAACGCTTGTCTTGTGTTGCCATTGTCCACAGTGGGAAAGGAAGCCCCTCTAAACTGTCTCTTTTCTCTTAATTGGACCTCTGTTCCAGTTGTTCCTCAGCGGGCGTGATGGCTTAGATGGTGGGACGGCTTTAACACGCACCAGGGATGTTTCCACGGAGAAGGAAGTAAAGTGGAACGGCCGGGGTCAAGGCTGCCTCTTCTCCAGCTAATTGGCCAAGCTTGTAGCTTGTGCTTGACAGATTGAATTATCAAGCTCCCACTGCAATCCCCCACGGTCTCCCCTAGTTGACTTTTAATGACCGCTCAACCTCAGCCCGCTACAGGGTGGGAAGCAGCCCAGAGAGTACTACCAAGCATTGCAATATAGGGGTGAGAGGAGATTTCCAGTTTGCACTTTTCCCATATCTCTCTCTCTCTCTATACAGTGGGAAGAAAAAGTATGTGAACCCTTTAGAATTACCTGGATTTCTGAATAAATTGGTCATAAAATGTTATCTGATCTTCATCTAAGTCACAACAACAGACAAACAGTCTGTTTAAACTAATAACACAAACAATTATAATTTTTCATGTCTTTATTGAACACACCGTGTAAACATTCACAGTGCAGGTTGGAAAAAGTATGTGAACCCTTGGTTTTAATAAACTGGTTGACCCTCCTTTGGCAGCAATAACTTCAACCAAACGTTTTCTGTAGTTCTGGATCAGACCTGCACAATGGTCAGGAGGAATTTTGGACCATTCCTCTTTACAAAACTGTTTCAGTTCCACAATACTCTTGGGATGTCTGGTGCTCTCTTGAGGTCATGCCACAGCATCTCACTCGGGTTGAGGTCAGGACTGACTTGGCCTCTCCAGAAGGCTTATTTTCCTCTGTTCAAGCCATTCTGTTGTTGATTTACTTCTGTCTTTGGGTTGTTGCATCACCTAACTTCTGTTGAGCTTCAATTGGCGGACAGATAGCCTCACATTCTCCTGCAAAATGTCTTGATAAACTTGGGAATTCATTTTTCCGTTGCTGATAGCAAACGGTCCTGTCCCTGAAGCAGCAAAGCTGCCCCAAACCATGATGCTCCCTTCACCATAGTTTACAGTTGGAATGAAGTTTTGATGTTGGTGTGCTGTGCCTTTTTTTCTCCACACATAGTGTTGTGTGTTCCTTTCAAACAACTTTAGTTTAATCTGTCCACAGACTATTTTGCTAGTAGTTCTGAGGAACATCCAGGTACTCTTTTGCAAATTTCAGACGTGCAGCAATATTTTTTTGGGACAGCAGTGGCTTCTTTCATGGTGTCCTCCCATAAACACCATTCTTGTTTAGTGTTTTACGTATTGTAGACTCGTCAGAGATGTTATCCTGTTCCAGAGACTTCTGTAAGTCTTTATCTAACACTTTAGGATTCTTCTCTGGGATAGGCGTCCCGCCAGCAGGACACCTGTCGACGACTTCCGGTGAAATTGGAGGGCGTGCAATTCAAATAAATAATCATAAAAATTATGGATGTTAAAAATCTAGGTACATAAAAGTGTCTTATATCGGTTAAAAGCTTAAATTTGTGTTAATCTAACTGCATTGTCAGATTTACAATAGGCTTTACAGCGAAAGCATGCCATGCGATCGTTTGAGGACGGCACCCCACATAAAAATATTTTTCAACCAGCACAGGCTTCGTAAAATCACAAATAGCGATTAATTATTGCTTACTTTTTGAAAATATTCCTCTGATTTGCAATCCCAAGGGTCCCAGCTACAACATATGTGGTCATTTTGTTAGATAAAAAGTATGTTCAATAGAAAAGCAAAATTAGCAAGTGCTCGTCCTCTTCGTCGTGCGCGCACAGACTGATTTCTAAATCTGACTCCCAGTACCAAAACTCAAACTTCTTCCTCGTTTGGGAAGAAACAAGCCTGAAACCGTGAACAAAGACTGTTTACATCTAGTGGAAGCCATAAGAATTGCAATCTAGGAGCTGGAATTGCATAGAACCCATAGCTTTCCATTGAAAGAGCTTGGGCTCTCAAAAAACAAATCCTATTGGGTTTTTTTTGGATTTTCTCCAACCATATCAATTGTGTTATAGTATCATACATTATTTTTTACACATTATTTAACACAAACTTTAAAGGTTTTCTATCCAATGGTACCAATTATATGCTTCTGGGCCTGAGTAACAGGCAGTTTACTTGTAGGACGGCCACTCCTAGGGAGAGTAGCAACAGTGCTGAAATTTCTCAAATTGTAGACAATTTGTCTTACTGTGGACTGACTTTTAGGGATACTTTTGTAACCCTTTCCAGCTTTATGCAAGGCAACAATTCTTCATCTTAGGTATTCCGAGATCTCTTTTGTTCGAGACATGGTTCACATCAGGCAATGCCTCTTGTGAATAGCAAACTCACATTTTGTGAGTGTTTTTTATGGCACAGGCCAGCTCTAACCAAAATCTCCAAACTCTTCTGATTCGACTACAGGTTAGTTGACACAATATAGACAAGAAAAATACAATAATGTGTGTGTTATTAGTTTAAGCACACTATGTTTGTCTATTGTTATGACTTAGATAAAGATCAGATCAAATTTTATGTCAAATTTATGCAGAAAACCAGGTAATTCTAAAGGGTTCACATACTTCTTCTTGCCACTGTATGTATATATATTCTCTCTATATATCCCTGTGCTGCATGTACAGCAATGCATTAAGATCAGCCTGGAATGTTCATGAAGTGTGGTGTTCAGTGGAGAAGACCTTGTGATAGCTGAAGTGCTGAAATAGACAGTCACACTAACTACATACTCTAGTGTTGCTGCATTGGAACATTTGAGTATGGGAAGGAGCACACACATCACCATTTGAAGCTATGTTCCAGCTCAATAACACATCACAGTTACAGCTAATTAGAGTTAGTAGCGGTCTTAGTTGATGTAAATCAACCATCAATAATGGATCAAAATGGCCTGTTCCATTGATTCTCACACACTTTCAGCACTGGTGGTGGAATTCAAACCCTTCGTGATCTACTATGCAGCACAATGTGCGCCTCTGCCTCTGTCCATGGTGCTGAAAGCTGAGTCAGAATATTCAGTTAGCTAGAAACATATACCGGTGCTCTCTATTTGTGAGAAAACTGGACTTTTTAATTGCCTAGATGTTGCTGACCCTAAAAATTGTGTTCTCCAACCGCCATACAAAACAAAAAGAGAGCACAGTCTGCATTGAAGCAGAAAATGACAAACACAGGAACACAACTCAGTTCCATCGTCTTCATCTGGTAGTTTTTTGTTCAGCTTCATAATAAAGAATCACTTGTGTGAAATAGAGTTGATAGAATTTTATCTCTCAGAGAGATTATTAGCTTTAAGGCCCTGCAAACGTAATGTGTCGTTTCACTGATTGCATAGGTTTTACTACCATTGACTCCAGTAAATTCATTATCTGACGTGATAACATTGACGCGTTGCTGGAGTAACGTTTTGCGTGTAGTACTTAACATAGGTTTAGTTCACTTTGTATTCCTCAGTGCAAGTTGATTTCACCATCAATCTATCCGCTCAAGGGAGGTCTCATTATCTTGCTTTCTAGCGATCCTCAGATTGTTAGATGTTTGAGCATTTCCATTGTGCCGCAATTACTGCTTCACCAACTGCAATCAGTATAATTAAGTTTCCAATGGAAAAGTGTGTATACGGAGTATAATTGTGAAATCATAATGCATGAAAGCATGGAGACAACAACACTATGATGCTCTGGTGGTGCCACACATAGAAATAGAATAAGGGATCAGTCAAATTACCATGATCTGAGTAGCTACGCCCTTTCTAGGAATTATATTTCTGTGCTGCTATCCTCTCTGCTTCACATGTTCACATGTATGTACTTTAGCAGTCATCCAGGCCATGTAGTGTTACTGGGAGTGACTGGTTCTGGCAGTGCCATTGCAGCTGAGTGGTTGGTGCCACCAGGCCTCCTTCAGGGCCCCTCCTCCCTACTGACCGCATTACAGCACAATCCCTATTCATTCACCATCTGAGCCCCAGACACTACATGGGCGCACACATGCTCTCACACACTCAATCACACAGGCAATACTTCCTCATTGGGTATCAGAGACATGACTGTAATCACAACAGACGGCAAATACAAAACAACACTTACAGATGTAGGATCTTAATTTGATCCAGTTTGCTACAGCAGGAAAATCATCCTTCAGTAACAGGAAATGTGAATTATTATGTGTATTATAAATAAGGTACATTTTTGTAGGTGTTGAAACATTTTTGTAAGGGAAAATCAAGTCTGACATTTCAGTGGAAGTTACACACTTGAGAAGCCTTTTACACTCTAAGTTTTACATTTCCTGCACTGCAGGAAAGTTCTCCTGGAACAGGACGGTCGAAGTAAGATCCTACATCTGTAGTAATGAGAGTTATTTCTGTCCAGATCCATACAGTATGTATTCTGTTTGTGCGTAGATGTACACTTGTGTGGGTGCACCGAGTTTGTTGTGTATGTCCTCTTAAAATGCCAAACCTGGTTGACACACTTTCAGATAAGATAACAAAAAAAAAGATGTAAGAGCTCACACAACAAAGTCAGTAAGCATTAAGTGCCCTCCAGATAAATGTGTAGAAGAAAGAAAGAGAGAAAAAAATCTCATTCCAATTATCTATCGGGCATGGCTTTGTGTGGGGACAAATGTCAGATAAGACCATCCTCCTGATAAAGGCTCCCAACCCACTGGAGATCTGACCCTTTGGGCCTCCATAAGACGTATGCTGGTCTGCCAGATCCTCTGCCCAGATACAGACACTCCACCCCGGACCTCTTCTCTTCTCATCCCCCTCTCCAGTCCTACTCTCTTCTCCTGTCCCCAGCCCCACAGGCTGACCCAGAGATGACAAGGAATCCTTGTCTAGTCAGTGATCAATAAAACAAGGCTTAACTCATTTCACTCTCAGCCTTTGTACCATTATTGAAACACCCACGGGATCATGATGGAAACACCACTGTGCAAACTCTCTAGGAGACACACTGATACCAACTCAGTGTTTCCCCTAGATTAATATTAATAAAGCATAGGTGCGACACCGCTGCTGAATTTATTCCATCGCTGCAAAAAAATATGATATAATAAAAAAATATCTATATGCATTTTTTCTGGGAAGAGATGCAGTCCCCCCCCCACTTTTTCTCTCCGCAATTTCGATCTTGTCTCATTGCTGCAACTCCCCAACGGGCTCGGGAGATGAAGGTCAAGTCATGCGGCCCCCAACACATGACTCGCCAAACCGTGCTTCTTAGCACCCGCCTTCTTATCCCGGAAGCCAATGTGTCGGAGGAAACACAGTTCAACTGATGACCGAGGTCAGCCTGCAGGTGCACGGCCCACCATAAGGAGTTGATAGAGCGCAATGAGCCATGTAAAGCCCCCCCTGCCAAACTCTCCCCTAACCCGTACGATGCTGGACCAATGTTGCACCGCCCTATGGGACTCTCAATCACAGCTGTTTGTGATACAGCCCAGGATCGAACCCGGGTCTGTAGTGACACCTCTAGCACTGCGATGCAGTGCCTTAGACTGCTGCTCCACCCGGGAGGCACTGAGAAGCGCTTAAATGGATAGTCGTTGGATTAAATGACTTGAAGTCCATGGGAACAGCTAGCATGTAATTTTGCTCCCCCTTCCGCTACCCTTGCCACCACTGCTGAAACACTGCAATTGTGATGCAAAGGTCTGCATTATTAGAAATGCAGAATCTAAAGTCTCAGACTGTATGCAAACCAGGGCGGCCACACTGTACAGGGGGCCTAACACCAAGTTAAATGTCTCAGAAGTTTAATCCTCTATACTCTGTCACCTTGAACTTGAATGTTGATTGGGTTTCATGTCACTGAATTTTATCTGCTTCATTCTAATTCCCCACCCTATCCCCTAAACCCCCCTCTCCCCAGAAGTCTTTCAAAAGTGGGACACGAGCTCGAGTCCTTTTCATATGCAGACAGTTCCCAGACCTCACTACTGTACTTGGTCCCAAAGGGGCTTATTACCGGTGACACCAGGCTCCACAGCTCAGCACAAGCCTCTGCACAAAGGATCTGCAGAGCTGGGGAAAAGAGAGAGCGAGAAGCCTCGTGTTAGCTAGGAGATGAATTCTGTTCTCATCCCAACGCAGGACCATGCAAAGTGCACATGCCATGTCATAGAAGGTTACAGAATCTTCACTTGTTGAGAAAAGTTGTATTTTTCCAAGGATGGTTCTCAAAACATGGACAGCAGAGGACAATAATTGAGGCAAAAAAAATTGGACACCTTACTTTTGCTTGACATTCTCCTTTCATTAAATTGATGATGCCGAGGATGTTTGAAACATTTTCTACATTTAATTAATGATGTTAAAATTGACTCTAATTTCCACACTTTTTCGATTGCTGTAATTACATTGCTTCTTACCCTCTTGCCATGTAATTATCTTTGGAATCACAAAAGGCATCACTGTGTTAGACAGCCATCATTTACTTTAGATAATTGTGTACAGTTGTTGAGATACCGTCATTAGTTTGACAGATTAGTATTTTCTCAACAGGCAGATGTTGACTCCTGATCTCCGTCTGTTGCATTGTCTGAAAGTTAAAACGTTTCAAAAGAAACTCAAGATCTGCAAGTCAATTAACTGACATAAAGATAATGACAATTAAGATAATCATGATTATGATGATAGTAATTAGCTCGGGAGACGAAACAAATGACTTTGCAGGTCAGCTCTGGGTGTTGGAGCATGTAATGGAAGAATTACACATGGTCCAGGATAATACATACGGGTAGCCTATGAGAACATAATGAGAAATATGTTTGGTATATGTAAATAATTCACAGTAAAAAAAATGCAATTTTATATCATAACAAAATTAGATATTTGAAAACCCAATATACACAATACAAACTCAAGAAATACAAACTACAAGACTAGATCACAAAAAAACGTGACAACAATAGTTCCACATTATATGTGAACAGGAGCATGGCATGACTGTGGTAACAGCCAGTGAAGTGATGGTGGCTCTAGAATTCCCAGGAGAGATCAAGGCCATAGGGTCAGCAGTTAGAGGTAATGGGATAGTACATATTTCTTACCTCGTGGAAGCTGGAGAGCACCACCCCTGAGCTGAACACAAACAGTTTATTCATGTTGAAAATAAGACAGCTCATGCAGTACAGCTCACATGAGTCATCTTGAGTGAGATATCACGGAGCAGACCAACAAGAACGACTTAAGAGACATGTTTGTTGTCCCTATGGCAAGACATTTTCAAATGATTGGTTACTTGGTGAACCAAACCAAATATTTTTACCCAATTGTGGCAAATAGCATACTTGAGTGCAATAATCTGTTTGAAAGAACAAATGCGCCCAAGAAAATGGGTGTGTGTGCTGCAAAGAGAGTACTTTTTTTTATTTATATTCAATAAAGAAAGTTGTTGGGGAAAAAATGACAGCTCAACAAAAATATACAAACACAGTACATGCACAGGCTGGCTAATTAGAGTGGTATCCATGGCAACTTTCTTAGCTTTTCTTTGCAAAAATAGAAGGTTAAGAGACAGAAAAATGTAACTTTTCTCAGCATGTTCAATGTATTATTTTGTGTATTAACATTTTCTTGATGTTGAGGATTGGTGATATAACTTGCGGAAAATAACTCTAAATAATATTATATTCAGTGCGGAAAAAGGGAATCCACAAGGGGGGGATTTAGTTTTGGGTTTGGCTCAATTTGTTAAATTTACATGCAGATCAATAATATGAATACTCACTTAATGAAACTTCTTCTCACCTTCCTTTATCTGACTTAATGTGGGACATAGTCAATGTGGTTGGAAAGATAAATCAGAAAGAACAGAAAGTAAGCCAAGACATTTAAATTAATTGGATGTATAAGAGCATTTAAACAGCATAGTTTCAAACGCTATACACCCACATATCACAGTCAAATATACAGGATACAAAGATTCCACTCCAGCTAAACATTGGATATTTAGAATTTTCTAAATATCCTTCTAAAATCTTGATATAAACACATTCTGAGAATAGTAATATCTTGCACACACATGAAGGTACCAATAAGCAATCATTTATGATTTGAAAAATATAGTGTTTTGGAAATAAACTCTTGAATTGCATCCCTACACTTTGCTACAAAAAAAGGTTCTATCTAGAACCTAAAAGGGTTATTCGATTGTCCCTATAGGAGAACCCTTTAAAGAACTCTTTTTGGCTCCAGATAGAACCCTTTTGGTTCCAGGTAGAACCATTTTGGGTTACATGTAAAAACCCTTTCCACAGAGTGTTCCACATATAACCAAAAAGGGTTCTACCTGGAACCAAAAGCGATTATCCTATGGGGACAGCTGAAGAACCCTTTTGGAACCCTTTTTTCTAAGAGTGTAGATAAATAAGTTAGGGTGATGAGCTCTAGATGATATGTTCTGAAATGGCAGTTGGCATGGAGGAAAGGATGGAATCTAGATAGAGACAGGCCATAGACATGACACACTGAGCACAGATGTGAAAAGTAAAGTTCAAACACTTCAGGTGCCATTTCTCCACAGCGATTATCACCCGCTGCACATGCTGATGGTGGAGCCAGATAGACTAGGAGCCAGATAGTCTAGCAGCCATTCTCATGTGTTTACTGCCAATGTTGCTTTTAAAGACCGACTGTCCTTCAAAGCCTTTGAGGATGGCCGTGACATTTGGAGGGAAATCTTCTGAAAGGTGTAGTCTTTATTGTGATGTCAATTGAAAGTGACAACAACAGCATATTCAATGGAGCCTGTGGGAAAGGCAGTCAGCATTTTACCTTGAAGTATTTCACCAGGTTCAATGTGCACAGACATCAATTCAACATCTATTCCACGTTGGTTCAAAGTCATTTTATTGAAATTAAAATGTTTTAATTCTACAACCTCTTACAAAAGCCCTACTAGAAATGGTAGAATTCTGATTACTGCAGGAAAATTCCTGATGGAATCCTGCAGTAATGGTTTTTAAGGACCTCTGTCTGATTTGTCACCTTTCACAGGTTTGCTTTCACACTTTCCTCCCAGGTCCTTTAATGTGTCCTGTGTCACTTTATCACTTCTAGTCATCTCTCATACAACCCTTTTATAAGACACAGTGATTGCACTGTTTGTTGTGTGGACTCTTCTGGCAGAATACCAGTGATTGTATAGGGCCAAACCAGTATTTGGGACCTGATATTCTCAGATTGGAAGATGGTTATAGCCATGTGCTGTCTACAGCTCCGTAAGAACTTACCAGGGAAAGTTGAAAGTGCTTTTTTTTCTAAAGCTGAAATGCAATCCTAATTCTGATAAGCATGTGTACACTGTGTGCGCAGAACTAGGTATACCTGAGATTTCAGATCTCTCGGATGAACCTAAGAATAACAAACAGTCCTTCATTCTAACAGAGGCATATTCTAACCACTGATGCAATCCTCCTCGACTCCAACCCTGACACCCCTGTCTTTTCTACTCCATAGTGGGGGTTAAACAAATCTCACCTAGGGCTTTACAGCAGGGCAGGCAGGGTACGGACTGACTGGTCAAGCCCCACTGAATGTTTCTTTCTTCTGGCCGCCTGGGCTAATTTCACCCTCCAGCGAGCAGAGGAGCCAGCCCCTTCTACCTGGCCCAGGATTGACACGGCTCCCCCAGGGTGATGGTGAAGGAGCAGGAACCTGTGTGCTGATAACATGGACAGCTGGGTGAGAGTCTGGCCCATGGAAGAGGATGGACATTACTACCATGCAGCGCTCCCTATCTTTTCCATTGGTTGTAAAGGGAGGGAGCTGTAGTTATGAGCACAGGGATGTATACTGATTGAATTTCTAATCTGCTGATGTGTGTGTGTGTGTGTGTGTGTGTGTGTGTGTGTGTGTGTGTGTGTGTGTGTGTGTGTGTGTGTGTGTGTGTGTGTGTGTGTGTGTGTGTGTGTGTGTGTGTGTGTGTGTGTGTGTGTGTGTGTGTGTGTGTGTGTGTGTGTGGTATGTGACCATGTATTATTGAGTCTGACATTCTGCCATATAGCCAGGCAGTGTAAGTGGTGTCACAGCCATAGCAAATCATTTTCTCTGTGCTGATGGGCAGCTTGGATGGCTTGGGGAGATAAAATAACCAATACTATGCCAACAGCTTTATCTTTCATTCTCTACCTCTGTCTGCCTCCCAAGCAATGTGCTTTACATTACCCCTCGTATAATTCTATGATTCTGTGATCGCACAAATCTGTTTCCACTGAATCTGAAGAATTGAATGCGGGGTAAATGTGTTCTTTTCAGTTATCTGCAAAACATGATGCATGATATTCAGTCTGTGAATGGATACTGAACACCAGATAAAGGTTGTCTTTAGAGCTAGTGTACATCTAGGGGGAGCATCCTGCTGTCATATAAACAATCTAACACATAACAAATCCATGCTCCTCCTCAGTGATGTAAGAGCTGCTCTGCTGTATTTTCCTCGGATCCACTAATATGCCCACAAAGTTTTATTAAGCAAAGTCACAAAAGCTTTTAGTGCATCGACCTGTCCGTAGTTTTCAGAGTAAATTGGAAATATATCATGTTCATCACCCGGCTATTGTAATTCATTGTGGCCGAGGCTTTACAACCATTTCATATTTATAAATAACACAATTAAAGATAACCTTGGGAGAGCTTGGCGTGTTATTTATAACACTGCTCTGAGGTAATTACGGAATTGATTGAGGCTGCTGACAGACAACAGGGCGAGGAGAGGCCAGCCCTACTCTCATACAACACCATTACAATGAGTGATAAGTGTTATGTGGTGCTGCTAACCTCCGAGTGGTGGATAATGACACCTGCCAAGTGTGGAGGGAAAGTTGGAAATGTGGAGGGGACGGCCATTGAAGATTAAATAAGGAAAGGGATATTTCATGTTGAATAATGGCTGTGTCATGACAAGACAATGATACTGACAAATATAGTAATGAGCTGACATCAGGATGAAATGGGAACCTGACGGTGGATAAATAGCTGTTGGCTTGGCCAAGCTCGTGTCCATCACAGACAGGTGCATAGCTAAAACAGGGCCTGCTCTATATTTCCTATCACTACCTATTTACAGCAACTGACCAAGTTGACCTGTCAAGTGCGTATTGACCTGTTCAATTTATGATGGTCAGTAACCTTAGTTTCGTAATGACAAACCACTGTCCAAATATAAAACACGAAGTCACAGTAAACCAAACATTTTACAGCTGATCTATTCCAATTACATTTTAATCTGAAGTGATTGGGTTCCATTTTGCCCTGAGATTGAGTCATCTTTAGGCATCCAAATAATGACCATGATGCATTGAGGCAGTTCAGGGTGGAGAGTCATCTCCCTGCGTCGAGGGACGTCAGGTTGATTCTCCATGCACAAACACTATTCAATGTCGCAAAAGGACATTGTTGCTGATGGCTGAATGGCCCACTGTCCCTCATCTGCACTTCTCTCCCTCCAGCTTGGAAAGAGAGGCGGAAAAAATGCCTGGGACTGCAAATCCTTTACAAGGCAAATCATCGATTCCGAAAGGGAATTAATGATCGTCAACCTTAAGATGACAGTACAGTGGCAGCTGGTGAAGAATTATGTCGGACATTTTCTACTTGTGGCCATTAGGTTATAGATAGTGTGTGTCTCTCCATGACAAAAGAAGAATATGGGCAGTTAAAAGGGCCTTCATTAAAAAGCAATTTTTCACCAGACACCCTATCTTAAGGGATCAAGCCCACATTTAATGTGACTTTTCACTCAAACATTTATTGTTGTGGAAATGCACTTCTGCCTCTCATTTGAATGATTTTGGTGTCATCTTTTTTTGATGAGTCACAGCTGTAATAAATCAAATCCAGTGTATTTAATCCTAGGTCCATAACCATGTTTAACCATATTTAGGAATAAAAAATGATCAGATGTCATTGGAAATGTTTTCCCCTGAACGCTCTCTAATACTTAATCTTCACACAGTGGTCACTAGTGTATGTGTGAGTATATGTCAAATTCATTTGACAGACAGAGACAAATAATGTTTGTAAACCCAGAGGCTGCACCAGTACACTAGCCACTAAATTCAACGTGACAGGTATTGTGGGCAAATAACTCTCTAAATCCTTTTACAGAGTAAGGGAAGTTGCGTGACAATCATTGACAGCACAGAAACAGAATATGAAGAAAAGAAAATAGGAAAAAGAATATGAAGTTGAGGAAAATCGTTCACAAGAGTACTGCTGTTTTGGAAAACGCTCCAATTCAGACACAAAATAAACTTATTATGAAATCTGTTGACAACCATTACTAACTCATAAATGTAACCACATTTCTTGAGATGTGATGCTTTAGAAGTTAAACCGACGTCCACTCCAATACAGGCAGAGAGACAAGAACTGAATTAGTCATTGCCTTTCTTGAATTGTACATAGAGGCTGAGTCAAATTCTACACTCAACCTCTTACCCAAAACAACTCCTGTAACTTCACTCAATTCATAGCTGTTTGAGTCTCAGAACATTTCCACAATGCTCAAGAACAATTAGAGCAACATTTCACTGTCCACTCTGACTTTAAACAGGAGTCAATATTAATGTCTGTCAAAGATAGACCTTTTGACTTCCTGTCTTGTCAGACCCCCTATACCTACCTTGCAGTATCACTCAGAAATCTTTTAGCATAATACTGACTCTGAGAGAAAGTGCCAGTACTGATTATCAAGAAGTATCCCACTTTGACCTGGATTAAAGGGTTATTAGGTGGAGTGGGCAGGGTGGCGAAAACCATCTCCCTTCATCGGCACCATTAATGCAGAGGCATAGCTGCACCAGCATCTAAATGTTTCATTATGACCAGAGCGGAGATACCAATTTCTCTCCCCATCCCTCTCCGCTCCTTGCTCCTTCTCTCAAAGGGGAAGAGCAAAGCATGACAAATTGAAATAAATGAGAGTGAAGAAAGGGAGCTGTGGACCCACTCCTCCTCTGGTCAGGAAGAAGAGAGGGAGGGGCGGTGTGGGACTGTTTGGATTCAACACTAGTTTATTCTTCTTCCTAAGCCTCATGTCTCTGCTCTTCTCCTCCTTTCTGATGTGGAGTAATGACTGGCAGTAATTGTTAGAGCTGACAACCTTCGTATGACTCTGACTGTGATGAGGACAAAAACATCTCTCTAGACGTATATTGTCCAAAAACATTTTGACCGAAAGTCACTTACGATACAATAGTCTTTAGAGTGTTGTCAAACTTAAATAACAATAGTTATACTTCTTAGCATATGACAAATTGTACTGACAGAAACAACAGCACAGTCAAACAAGACTACTGGTGTAATTTACATTTCACATTTTAGTCATTTAGCAGATGCTCTTATTCATAATAACTTACCGGAGCAATTACGGTTAAGGGCTCAAGGGCTCAAGGGCACAGACAGATTTTTCACCTAGTCGGCTTGGGGATTTGAACCAGCAACCTCAGATACTGCCCCAAAACTCTTAACTGCTAGACTACTTCCAGATTTGATTGTGTCCATGGTGCTGGCTGCCAAATGAACCCATGCACTACCAAGGGAGCTGCAGTAATGAGAATAGCTGATCAATACTACACACATCAGTAACACAAGGGGGTAATGAAGTTACACATGTGTAAGGAGGATTCATGCTTGTTTGAGATTTGTGCCTTTTACATTACATTGGATAATATGCAGTATGAGATGGTGGATACCTTTACTGAACATTGTGCTGATGAGTTGATGCAATTAAATGTAATTGCATGTATGGAGATTCAGTCAAATTCAATCAAAGTAAATTTTTTGCTGATATACTTCGCATATATCCAAATCGCATATAGGAGACTTTACAATATTCCCTCCTACAGTACATTAAATTGGTGGCAGCAGTGGGATACTCCTAGGAGACTTCTATAAAAAAATAAATGGCCTCAAAATATTACCAGCAGTTAACACTTTAGAGGATCAGGGTAATATTCCTTATGTCATGTTACTCTGTATTAACTTCATATGATTTACCATAACTTAGCCTTTTACTGCAGTGGGCTAAATCAGGGTAACACAGAGTGTTTCTTGGTAGTCTGGTAGACCCAGATGCAGACAACATCGAATTGACAATGGTTTAATAATCCAACAGGGGCAGGCAATAGACAGGTCAAGGCAGGCAGGGGTCAGGAACCCAAGGTGGGGCAACGGTACCGGACGCCAGGCAGGCTCAGGGTCAGGGTAGGCAGAGATCAATAATCCAGAGGTGAGGCAAAGGTACAGATCGGCAGGCAGGCTCAGGGTCAGGCAGAGTGGTCAGACAGGCGGGCTCAGAGTCAGGACAGGCAAGGGTCAAAACCAGGAGGGTGAGAAAAAGAGAGACTGGGAAAAGCAGGAGCTGAGACAGAAAAACGCTGGTTGACTTGACAAACAAGACAAACTGGCAACAGACCAACAGAGAACACAGGTATGAATACACAGGGGATATTGGGGAAGATGAGTGACACCTGGAGGGGGGTGGAGACACTCCCAACAACAGGTGAAACAGATCAGGGTGTGGCAGTCTTAAACAAATCTACTTTGAAACAAAAGCAGAGACCTCACACACATGCTTATACAAAAAATAAGATACCTGTACGATGTCAGATATATAGTTGAAATGTATTATATTTTTAGTTTGCATCCCAATATTACACTTTATACAAAGGGTGGGTCTAATCCCGGATGGTAATTGGTTAAAACTGCATTCCAGACGGTGTCTATTCCACAAGTTACCACCGACTAAAGCTATGAAGTTGAAATGCCTATTTACTCTGCTCCATCTGACTGCGCAACCCATTGTCTCATCAGCCCAGCCAGGCAATTTATAAACTTGATCTCCACTATCAAAAGCATCTTGACATTATCTCACATTTCTTTTAGACTAACATTTAGTTTTCAACAACGGAGATCTGTATAAACTTTGCTGTTTGTCTCTCCGACATTAGCAACATTGTTTCAATATTGAAATTGATCTCCAGCTGTCCAATAGTAATGAACGTGTTTGGAGTCGGGATGAGACAGACAGGCAGACAGCTTTTCTCAGCCAATAAAAATCAGGAATCCTTTTTATGGATATATACAAAGAAACGTCTATAGAAAACAGGTCAAACGAAACTAAATGCAGCTAGTTTGCAGTCTTTCCAGCTTCAGTTTGAAGTTATTGTGTTGTTGGCTAGCTCCTCTGAACAACAGTGTCCTGACGAGAGAGCACATTTCCTATGCAAGGCGAAATTGGGCATCATTAGTTCATTGTTATGGATGTATACAAATAAAGGGCACTAAACAGCTTAAACAAACACAAATGAAACTACTTTGCTGTTATTCTGGCTGCATTGTTTGAAGTGACTGTGAGTTAGCCGTAGTTGGCTAGCTAGCATGGGATATGTACGTTGCCAGCCAGTAGGGCAATGGAACATTTAGAACGAACAACTGGGTCACGTCTCTGGGAACTGAACCAATAGAATGAACAACCAGCCAGCTTGGGTAGCAACCCTGGATTTGTGTCGGGACTATATATTGTGTTAGGATGAAATAGTATGAATAAATTCATCAAAATAAAGTAAATCATTATTTGAATATGTTGGTAACCAGTTGTATAAAAGTGATAATGCCCTCGAAGCCGGTATTTGGAGGATATATTGGCACGTATCAACTTTGTCTTGGGCCTAACAACACCCATGCCAGTATATCCTCCAAACACCGGCTTCTCGGGCATTATCACTTAATTATATACATCACAGAAGACTGAAATATAACAAAACTGTTTGACATAGAAACACCGGATTTTCTGTGTTTGAAAAACAATCATGTTTATTAATTATGAAATTATGAAAAATATGAATTAAGTTCCACCCATGAGGCCACTGGGTCATTTGACTGCAGGAAAGGGCTACTAAGGTTATTAAGTGACCTATAGCAGAATACTGTAGTCCTATATATACTGTATATATATATTTTTTTTTTATCCCAGCTGTCAATCAAAGCACCCACTCATGGCTGTCAGATTTGAGTCTCGGTAAGGCCCGTCACTATAAATCTTCCTGGGTGAGATTTGTCTGGAGAGCTGTAATGAGGTGTCGCTCTGGAAACCTGTCCATCAACTTTAATAAAGAGACTCCTTCCGTGGACCAACTTCACAGCTATTGCTACAGAGACAGGAATTAGGAATTAGAATACTAGAATGGCTATGCACATTTTTATGACAGTATACTTGGCCAGCCATTTTGGTAAGGGAGTTGGTAAGCCAGCGGTCAGCAAGCGCTGTGATAAGATATTGTGTCAAACAATTAATTTGAAGATTATCTGCACAGTATGTTTGTGAGCCAGCTAGCCAGCCAGTTTAAGTGGAATTATTCCAATATTTTTTGCCAAAATTCCATACAAACAATGCAGTCAATGCACAGACATACACTGGCTGAAATCAGTTGATGCAATTGGTACTGATATTGTATCATATTATAACACTCACAGCTTTCCTAGAAAACAAACATGGTGACATTCATGGTCGGTTGACATATATTCTAGAGGCTATTTATCAGAACATTTTTATAAAACCTGTGTAAACTGTATTTATAATTACGTGACTACATTTTAGGTTGAAAATAATTACATTAAATATATATCACATGCCTTACTTTTATTTTCCTGCATAAGTAAACACAGGAAATGCATTACTTATGCAGGAAAATAAAAGTAAGGCATGTGATATATATTTAATGTAAATATTTTCAACCTAAAATGTAGTCACGTAATTATAAATACTGCCAACCATCCAATTTAGTCCAGCCACTAAAGGAAAAAATGGTGGACCCCCTCAAAAATGTTAAGCCATCATCGGGCTGTGTGTACCTGTTATTTATGGAGATAAGGCCATGTGACATGGGGGTAATAAAAAAAATCTGTGATGGCACTATAGCTAAAAACACTTCTAAGGACTTGTCCTAGCTGTGTGTGAAATGTGGTTCCTTTATCGCAAAGTCCATAATTATCATCGCATTTTAGGTTTAGCCACTGGACTAAATTAGACTGGTTTGGATTCCTCCCTGACCACAATGGCTGCAATTTTCACCCCATTCTGGAACTTTGAGGGTCTATGACATAGCCACTACTCATTTAGTAAGAACTCTATGGCCAGACATTGCAATGAAGACACGATATGATAGTGTTCAACTAAACCTCAAAGCCAGACTGAGTGGATGTGTGCACAACATTTGCCAATGGACAAATATTTTGTGATGCAAAGAACAATCTTAAAAGACTCCAGAGTTTCTTTGATTCGTCTATTTGACTACTTTCTGAGGAGCGATGGTCTGACCATAAAGTGGATTCAAAGGGAACAAAGAGAAAATGGAGCGAAGGGTTTGATACATTGATTTATAGTTCAGAAAAGAAAGGCTTCTGAATCAATTATCAGTTCTGATGCTGCGATACAAGTTTGTTTGTAAGCCTAGCATAATCATCAGGTAGCTTATGTTTCACCATAGAAATCAGCCTCCCTTAGAAGTAACAGTTCAGTAAATTTTTTGGTGAAAATCTAGTGAGTCATAAATGGAGCTGTTTAATGAAGTTAGTTTTTGATATTCCAATCATAGTAATGTACGGGGTCTGCAGTGGAGTTGTATTCTGAAGAGATTCTACATTTGACCCTTTATATATAAACACCATTAGCTACAACGGATATGTACAAAAATTATATTTAGGCTATTGTTTAAAGTTGATTAAATGTGGTCCTCTACTTTTGCATGCTTAAAAACAATTCCCCGTCTAACCCAGGCAGTTAATATTTGGTATGTGAGACAGGTACAGTAGTATTTCTCAATCGGTGCTGCCAGTAGTTGGTGTCAATAGGCTCCATCCTTCCTCCTCCTCCTTCTCTTCCTCCTGCCCCCTCCTCCTCCCCCTGCCCCTGGGGCTCACCTCTCTCCTCAGGCATTCTGCACCCAGCTCCAATCACCATGGCAACTCGGATTAACAATTTCCCAGCTCCCGGCCCCAATCTGCATTCCATTCACAGATCCAGCTCTCGAACTGCTTCAACAAGTCAATAAAATAGAGTAATTTATTTAATGCTTCATTTAAACTTTTAAGAACAAAAACATTTTCAAAGGCTCATAAAGATGACTCGTTGAACCATTGATTAGGCCAAAAACATATCATTATCTTTATACTTTATTAATGACAGACATCAATGACACCCACTGACTGGGGTGTCTGACTAAAATACATCTTCTTTTTAATGTTATTATGTTCTGTCTTGTGTTTCCTTAACTAACTCATCTTCCTAACTGCTATGGCAGGGCAGGACATTTTCGGAGGGGGAATGGAATTAGCTAAGTCAACTGGAGAGTGTGGCATTTGACCATGAACAAAAGTACACATTTTTAAATTCTTACACTGTTTTGACAAAGCTATCTCTCTCCTTTCACAGACATAGAATGGCTGACATGATGCTGCCACTGTGTTTGCAACAGCCTTGGAGTAGAACAGCCTTGAGCACTGAAAGTACAGCAGCAGAAAGTGCGTAAGAATCTTGGGCATTTTCAATAACCCTCGACAAGTTATGCATATATTGTAGCTCTCAATAACAGCAAAAGCAGTTTGCTAATTATTTATGAAGTAGAATGCTGTAACAGTTTTTCTAACAATTATCTCCGTCTCAAGAGTATTTAAGCACTGGCGTGTACACATCTACATTGCTAATTATCAAAAGCTACATAACAAAAATAAATCCCATATGTTGATGTTTGTCTGTATCCTCATGGGGAAATGACAATAGGTAAGGATGCCATTGACAATTTAATTTAACCTAATCTTATGCTAACAGGGACTTTCTCCCATTATTGAGGCACACAGTTTCAGCACCATGGACAGCATCAACTCAGATCCAGTGTCTGCATTGCCTCTGTCTAAAAGACAACTGTTTTGCATTCACCAGAACCTCTTTCCAAATGTTACAGACAGGTATTCTTACTCCAACACTCTTAAATACTTATTAAACATACGGAGCACCTTAGGATTCATGGTTAAAAAAAAACAACAACTACCAGGCTAATCCGTTCCCTCTGATTTGTTATTCCTTCTCTGTTTTTTCATTAATTCTCTCTGATTTTTTATTAATTCCCTCTTCTCCTTATGTAGGCTACCATAATGGTCCTACTTGGACGATGACATAGTGCAGCCTAAATGTAATTCTATTTAGTTAATTACATGCTTGAAATGGTGAAAATCACTGACCATTCAATAGGGTAGCCTAGTGGTTAGAGCATTGGACAAGTAACTGAATGGTTGCAAGTTCAAATCCCTGAGCTGACAAGGTACAAATCTGTCATTCTGCCCCTGAACAGGCAGTTAACCTACTGTTCCTAGGCTGTCATTGAAAATAAGAATTTGTTCTTAACTGACTTGCCTAGTAAAATAAAGGTAAACTAAAAAATAGCTAATTACCAGATTCAGTGTTTTCACATGCCTCCGAATCATAAGGACAAATAACAGGTAACGGGCATGGAAAACCACTCTTCTGGCTCTGCTTCATGACCATAGCTGTTCTCTACATTCCGCAAGAGTTCTTTAGCTACCTACCCTAGCCTGGCAATTAACCAATTTCGGTTTGAACGTGTTGTCATCGCAACAATGCAAAGAGCTACCAGTTTTAGTTATGAACATGAAGCCAGGGCCATTTAAAAATAATCTATCTGTGCTTGGTTGGCTATGTCACATCACACAAGATGTTCACCTACTTAGCGCAGGTATGAGAGCGCAAAATTGCACCTGTTAACACTGAAGCCTCTTGGAAATTATGCACAATACATTTGCATGCAGTTCTTTTCTGCCCCTGGTGAGTCACATGCACAATTGTAAACACCATGAACACATTCAGGCACTTGGCTGCACCATGTTTTACTGGACGTATAAGTCCCTAACATTATGCACGAGGGGTTAAACACTGGGTCGCTGGGTTGTGATCCTGAACATGCGTCATTCAGTTCTGACTGCTGGTGAGGCTCCTGCCTTTTCAGGCTATTGAAATGAATTAGCCTAATTGACTATAATTGTATTTAGGCTACAATATGTTATCCCCAAGTGGGACCATCATGGTAGCCTGCATAAGGAGAAGAGGAAAGGAATAACAAATCTGATAGAATGGATTAAAACAACTGAGGGAAGGGATTCACCTGGTTGTTTTTTTCCCTTCCACCCTGACCCCTAAGGGGCTCCATATAAACATGTCCCTGATGTTAGTGGAGAATAAACATTGACAGTACTTTCTCATTTTGAATGGTAAATGTTACTCTGTATGCAGTCTGTCAAAGCCTACACCCATTGAGTGAACCTTACTTTCCTGCGGTAATTTCAACGACAAAATTGTTTCCCAGAGATAATATATAGTTATTTCACTGGATTGTATTGTACGTTCCACTACATTTTTTGCTTCTCTTTGTACTTCAATTTTCAATTTCCTTTTGAGTGGGTAGAATCCTTGATCTTTGATTCTACCTATTCCTCCCTTGTGTGTGTAGGAGTAAAACCTGAGAGAGCAATGGTGCAGACAACCCTGCATAAGATTACACTCACCTCTGTGATAGAACTGTGCCTAGAAAAGTTCACCTAGGACATGTACACTGAGTGTACAGACACTATGACATAGACTGACCAGGTGAAAGCTATTATCTCTTAAGAAGATTTTTAAGCCTTGAGATAATTGAGACATGGATTGTGTGTGTGTGCCATTCAGAGGGTGAATGGGCAAGACAAAACATTTAAGCGCATTTGAATGGGGCATGGCAGTAGATGCCAGGCACACCGATTTGTGTCAAGAACTACAACGCTGCTGGGTTTCAACCTTAACAGTTTCCCGTGTGTATCCTGAATGTTCCACCACCCAAAGGACATCCAGCCAAATTGAAAACAGCTGTGGGAAGCATTGTGGTGGGGTGGGGTGGGGGGGGGGGGGGGGGGGGGGGGGTTAACTCAATATTAGGAAGGTGTTCTTAATGTTTTGTACTTTGCAAGGTCTTGGGAAATCTTTCACTCCTATGTCTCTCTCAATGGTCATATTTAGAGATTGTTTGTATCAATTACTTGGCAAATCTGGCCAGCCTCCAGGGTGAGACACTGAGGCCTGCAACCCACCCCTTTACAACACCCAGTGCCCACCCTTCCTCTGTTAGGTCATATTCAAAATACGCATTCCCACCCAACAGACCTCAACTCCCTGCCCAATTATGAGGAAACATGTTATATTAACAGCGCTGATCGAAACAAGTCGTTTTCATTCTGTTGAGGCTGTCTGAACATGGCTGCCAATAATATCCTTCTAACTACAAGGCTGGAAACTTAGCCCTAAGGCCTTTAGTGTACCTACCATAATAAACTACACCTATGCTTTTGAGAATTTCATCTTAGTGCCATGTATTTCAGTGTACCCCTACGTGCCTTGGCTGTTGAATTATCTTACTGATCAGTGCAATGCTGATTGATTTTGAAAGAAAAGGTAAGTCATCTCAAAACTTCTGAGAATAAGCAAATGAGTGACGGTGAGCAACTCTGTTGTTTCAATCATCACAATGTCCAACCAACAGTTACAATGATGTACTGTACATTTGTTTAAATGACATATTTCTTATCAGACTACTAAATCAAGTCAATCTCTCCAGTATATCATGATCCCCTCTATTCCTTTACACACTTCCCATGAGGATCTCTCTATACTTTGTCAGTCCCACCTTTGTGATGCTTCGTGCAATTCTGGTAAACAGGTGTGGGACTGCATCGTTTAAGTCAACAAGTCAAACATATCATAGTGGAAATTCATCCTTTGTTCTTCATTTCCCTCATAACAAAACAACTTAAGGTCATTTTCAAATAAAAAATATTATGCATTTTATTAACATTGTCTGAGAGGGAAACAATTAAAACAGAGATTTAGATACTTGACATGCGTCATTATTTTCTATGACTTCTTACACAAAGTCATTAGTTGTCATCATCACCAACTCAATCACTGACTCATAGTCAGTAATTTGCAGTAACTCATCTTAAAAATGTCTCAGGTAACGCCAGTCAGTGATGCCACAAACCCATTTACCTTCATGTTTCAGCTTCCCTGTGACTAAATGCCCCTGGAGGTCTACACTGGAGAGAATGTCTAATGACTTGCTAAAAGCAATGGAGACAGCTGGTTAATGGCCCACCTTGACAGGTTCAGAGGAACGCCATAGCTGGTCAGCCCAACTCAGTTTACCACAGTGGGAACAGGTCAATCAAACAGAGCTCAGACATGAAAGAAGTAAGAGCAGCAGCAATCACACAGAGGGAGAAAAATTGTGTTTCAATATTAAACCTAAATGAAGTTTGTGACTTTAAAATGTTTTTAACGAGCTTGGATGGCTGAATTAATCACTACTCAGTCGGCGAGACGAAAGATCTGTCCTGAACAGGGATAGGCATTCCCCCCATGTTTAAGGTAACATTAATCTACATTAAAGTGGGCTTCCTATGATCATTTATTAAAGTGTCTCCCAGTGGAAACTGACTGGGTAGTGTCATTTGATATTCCATTAATTCTTAGCTAAGAAAAGTTTGGGTATCAACAGCAAAAGGATACTCCTTTGACTCCCTTTTAAAGTCCTGTTGTGTCTTCATGTCTTTTGATAGCAAAGTAAGAATACTTGGGTTTAGGCTAGCACATGCTCATTTGGACACAAATACAACATGACCAAAGCATATCAACCATCTAAATCACAGCTACAATCAATGGACTTAATGAAACAACATTTAGCATTTCCCTTACAAGACTATAAGGACCAGAAGAGTTGATCAAAGTGACACATTGCCATTGATTCATTTAGCAGACATACACCTGCATCCCTACTTCTTTTTGAACAGCTTTTAAAACAAGACAAAGCAGGATTTCCTACAGATTATAGTCTAATGAGCTCTATCCTGTGTCTCCTTGGATTTACTTCGGATATTCAGAGAGATGGGGATGAAATACATGAACACGTCTGTGAGGTCTTTTCTCTGACACAAGCCCTTACTAAGCCAAGTGGAAACTGATGCTAATAATTGTACAGGTTCCCCCAATTACACAGAATATCCTCAATGTCTTGAAGAGGGACTTGGAACTCACCTCAGTGCCTTCCCATTTAACATAAAGATATCACACGGACTGACTGGAATTCAAGGAATTTCCAGCTAGATAATTCATGATTCAGAGATGCAGAGACAACAGGTTTTCCAGCATAAGTGAAGGCCTACTGTATATAAATGATGTAGAATAAACATCTCTCCTCTTCTCCTTCCCTCCCCCGTGGTTAGGTAGCTTCCATTCAGTGGCCTTTCACCAATTTTCTCTTATAAAATAAAAGCAAACATTGGCTCTTAAATTTGGAGCTGGCTGCCTGTGGCCTTTCATGTCATTGAAATGGGAGACATCTTACATCTTACTTGGCACTGTGTTGTGTAGGCAAGCTGTGACTTTTGTCTGGTTTCTTTTTATTTTCTCCTTTGTTATCCTGCTAGACTAGGCTCGGCAGAACTGTTTTCTTCCACATGTTAAGAAAAGACAATCTGTGGAAATTTGTTTGGGAGAAGAAGATATTCAGCCACTTTTGTTTGGGGAACACTATGGATAAAAGATGGTCCTTTGAGAATGGGTAACGATCTCAAATGAATCAGCAATGAACAATGAACAAGGAAGGTTTTTTGAGTGAGACTCCTGAAAAGGATTTCAACAAAAATGGCAAAAGTGTATTTTGTTCCTAAAACAAACCTAATTGTTCATCAAATCAACATGCATATGCCCAAATAATTTCTATACAAATCCCCATCATTCCATGAACGAATTCTGTGGTCAAATATGTGTTGGTATGCAAAGGAAGTTGAGGATAGGTGGAATACTTTTGGCAACTTCGTACTGACATTAAAGATAAACTTATGTTATACATTACCATAGTGATTAACATTATATAAATCAGTGGTAAAATATCTTTGGCCAGAGGGCGTTTGGCCAGAGGACAGCATTCCAGGGTCTTTAAATCGTGTTAATTTCCAAACCCATCACTCCAAAACACAGACTGCGTCACCGACTCCTTCATCCATATTTCTCAGTAGGTATGAGAAGGAGCTTTGACTTTTCCCGCGGCGAGTGCCATGGCAACCATTTACTTATGATTCAGAGTCCTTTTCGTTGAGCGGCAGGTATACAGTAAATAGGAAATAGCAAATGGGAAGCTGCTGAAAGGCCAGCGATGACATTAAAAGGTGAATACCAATAACACAACCTTTTTCTGAATCCCTCAACCCTAAAAGCCGAGCCCTGTCTCTCTCTTAGCCACTGCAATCATCGTCCTCCACTGCAGTGCAGTCAGAAACAGAATGATGGTCAGTAAGTGGTTGGATTGTCCATGTGCATTGAGGCTGGGAGAAATGATGGCTGATGGTAGCAGAAAGCTGTAAAGTCCTCACTATAAATGGAGAAAAGCTTTCAGAGGATGTGATGACCTTGGTCCACTGGTCTCCTGTGGGTTTAAGATGAACACAAGACTCCTTTTATTTAAAAAGAAAAAACCCTTCTCAAAAGAACAGCCTGCTCACCATTTCAACCAGACATTAGCTAGACGTTTTATTGTATTTCTATATTTTTTTCTGATGCTAATGTCATTGATGTAAATCAATGACAAATCAACCAAAAGAACAAGCCCCTTTGGCACAAGTAGGGCTGTGGCGGTCATGAAATTTTGTCAGCTGGTGATTGTCAAGCAAATAACGGCTGGTCTCATGGTAATTGACCGTTAAATAACATGAACACATTTAGCATCTCCTGGCTTCCGTGCATAGCCCACAAGCCAATGGTACAGACCTTTTGAACAGCTACATTTTCAAAATTCACATCTGAGCAATCTTTTTTGCAGGTGCATGGTAACAGTTGAACAAGATGAAGGAGAAAGGAAACCTCACACTGCTCTTGATAGTATCACTGATCTTTAATAAGCGTATGTATCGGCCTCACGGCCTTCGTCAGAGCTTCTACATGTTAAAATATCTAATAAATCCATGTAATATAGCCTACACCATCACAATATATCCAATATTTATTTTAGACAGGTCTAAAGAAACATGATATGAATAAAATGTAGTCTATTTCAGAAGAACAGAATAACATACTCTGAGTTGTCCTTATGTTAGGTCCTGATCTGGCTATGCCATATGGCTGCGGGTTACACTAGTTCATTTAGCAGACAAGATTTTCTTAGAATTCCGTGGCATTATTTTATAGTATGAAGAATACAATTGAACCTAAATAAAATAGAAAGGATGTTTTCTCCCAACGATTTCTGAGGGAGTGCATGCGACTCTTCTCTGTTGAGCTGACAAAGAAAGGTCCTCCCATATGCTTAATTTAGAGTTATTTATGCAACTTTAGTTGTGATACAAACATTGAGCTATATGTTTGGATTTTGAATACATTCTGCATGATTGATGATTTGAAAAAGTCACATCAAATCAAATCAAATTTATTCATATAGCCCTTCGTACATCAGCTGATATCTCAAAGAGCTGTACAGAAACCCAGCCTAAAACCCCAAACAGCAAGCAATGCAGGTGTAGAAGCACGGTCTCCCACATGAAAGGCATGAGCTCTGCTTGTTTCTTGCACAGACTGCACACACTTCATCAGTCTCTCATTCACAACTTGATAATGTCTCAAATTTCCCGGTGGCATGCCCCTCCTATATAATAATTATAATTCCCTTCTTCTGTCTGCGTGTTCTGAAGCTCCACTCACTCACATGGCTCTCCCAGATATCTCAATTCTTACTAGCCAATGCCTGCCATGTGATCCCAACCGGCCGTGATTGGGAGTCCCATAGGGCGGCGCACAATTGGCCCAGCGTCGTCCGGGTTTGGCCGGTGTAGGCCATCATTGTAAATACTAATTTGTTCTTAACTGACTTGCCTAGTTAAATAAAGGTTAAATAAAACATATAAATAAAAATCCCATTATTCTCACAGGCATCTATCTCAGCTCTGAAGTAGGCTACAAGTGAAGACAGACACATCGGGGACACAACTCTAAATGTCCTTCTTATCAATTTCCGAGGAGCATACTGAAGATATTACAAGAACTGTCCACATTTACTTTTCGTTAGCCAACAAGATGAGTAGGCCTAACAAACAGCAAAACCACTAGCCTATGTCAATCTACTATCCCACATAGTTCAAAAGTTGACTTATTATTTTGGTCAACTTGTCCTTCTGTGCGAGAAATACATATTCCAAACAGAGTCTGGGAAAGTTGTGGGACGCGATAGATCCCAAATGAATACAACCACTCGCATCAAAAAAATGTTTAAAAGCAATGAGGCTGATGCAACAGGTCAGAACGTTTAGATTCAAATGTTGATGAACTATTAGGCTATTTCTTCAGATAAGTGCAGCAAAGCACACACACCAGTAGGTTATAAGCACGAATGCTCCCAATATGCAATCAGTTAGTGGGAAAACACCATTCTCAAAAGTGGCCACAAATGCGATTATGCATGTAATACTATATTATAAAAGTGCATTTTTATGGTGAAAATTATCTTCCCCAAACTTGAAACTCAAGCGCAGCGTACGCCAGTATGCCAGTCAGGCTCTACACCTGTTGTAAAGCAGATTAATGTGCTTCGTTTTAAGAAGATATTTGGCCAATTTAGTTGTGATACAAACCTTATCAAAACATATAGGCCTATGGGCTAGGCTACATGAGGTGTGATACTGACCTTATCGAAACATATAGGCCTATGGTCTAGGCTACATGAGGTGTGATACAAACCTTATCAAAACATATAGGCCTATGGGCTAGGCTACATGAGGTGTGATACAAACCTTATAAAAACATATAGGCCTATGGGCTAGGCTACATGAGGTGTGATACAAACCTTATAAAAACATATAGGCCTATGGGCTAGGCTACATGAGGTGTGATACAAACCTTATAAAAACATATAGACCTATGGGCTAGGCTACATGAGGTGTGATACAAACCTTATAAAAACATATAGGCCTATGGGCTAGGCTACATGAGGTGTGATACAAACCTTATCAAAACATATAGGCCTATGGGCTAGGCTACATGAGGTGTGATACTGACCTTATCAAAACATATAGGCCTATGGGCTAGGCTACATGAGGTGTGATACAAACCTTATAAAAACATATAGGCCTATGGGCTAGGCTACATGAGGTGTGATACAAACCTTATCAAAACATATAGGCCTATGGGCTAGGCTACATGAGGTGTGATACTGACCTTATCAAAACATATAGGCCTATGGGCTAGGCTACATGAGGTGTGCGACTATGATTTGAAAAAGTCACCAAAATAAGGCATGCGGTGGGCTATACTCCTGTTGTAAAGACAAGCAATGTGCTTAATGTTAGAAACATTTTAAAATAAATATACCTTAACCGGCCTAGCATATAGAAAGCTGATGGGATTCTCCTATTTTTAATAAAGGCCATAAAACTCTGTTTTATCACGCAATTGCAAAGCCTATAGAATTGTTGTGCAACATGAGCTCATGGGCTCTCATGAAGTTTTTGATTAGATTTTTCGATTACATTTGCATTGATGTCAGAGTGGTTAGAGGGACAATAGAGTGCTGAGTACCAGACAGTTAACAAGTCTGGTAGGCCACTAATGACCATCAGAGCTTGGAGAAACCTAGTTACCGTGACTAAACGGTCACAAGGAATTTGACTGCGGTCATGACACATGACTGCTGGTGTGGCGGTAATACGGTCACTGTAATTGCCCTATGCACGAGAAAAAGAAAAAAAACAGTAGAAATGCAGAGTACATCTAGGGATAATAGAGCCAGCCCAGGAGAGGCACTTGTCCCCATCAGGAGGACAGACAGATCACTCTCCTCAGGCCATTCTCTCAAAAGGGTCAGGAAGGTAATGAGATAAAACAAAAGGATTAGATATGTCTTGAGCTCACTGTACGCAACAGCGCTTCTCAGACTGTCAGTTCTCCAAGGCCAGGTCAGCGCTGGGTCAGTCCATTTCTGATTAGCTCAGATGATTGGCGTTGGCACGACTGGCCACGGGTGAGAGCTTGCCGTGACACCAGCTCTTATTGGGTAAGGCCGGGTTCAGGAGGGGAGTCAGAAGCGGCAGGAGGTGGGAGGAGGGTTATTTGCATCCGATTGGCTTAAGACTATTGCTCCTGACAGCATGCAATGGCATGGTAAAGGGAAGATGCCAAGGACTGCACATCCTGCCTGTCAAATAGAGTAGGCTATAACATTGCTGCAACATTAAATGGTGGACTGAATACAAGCAATACATGTCATTACAGTATAGTCCTATAAATTGCACTTCAAGCTCATGCAATCATTCTTATGTTATTTTGCAAAATGTTAGCATTAAAAATCACATACAGTACATGTAGATCCTGCTGCTACTACTTTAATCAATGCTGTAAAATACATAAAATAAGGTTTATTAAAACAATAGAGACCAGTCGATTAGCTGAGAAGTTCCTCCGCTGCATGGTATTCCCTACATGTTATTATCCCCACAGCATGACAAAACAAGTGTTCAAGTACATTCAGAGTAAAGCCCTGAAAGCAGCTACCAGATGACTGCCATCTTATTAGCTATGCCCTCCCTTTTCTAACACAGGCTCTTAGATCTCCACCACCTCTGTCTCTCTTTTAGTGTTACTCACTCTTTCATTCTCTTTATCCTTTCTCATAATATCACCAATCATTGTGTGTCGTCTGAAGCACTCGTTACTGCAGTTACAGCTCAAAGAGTCGGCAATGAAGAGTGAAGCAAAGACCAATCAGGCCCCCTCTAACCACTTGGATATATGCAAACGTAGTTGAAGAGGAGGTATTATTGAACAGTCACGGAGAATAGCGACCGGTGGAGTTGTATTAGTGGTCTGAGTGGTGAGTGTCAGTCAACTGAAATCTGGGCTGATGTTTCCATCTTGCAAACTGCTCAGCCGCACAGTGAAAGGTCAGCGCTGAGGATGGTCAATAGCAACTGACCTTTTCAATGGATTTGCTTGTTTAACAGTCATTCTTTAGGTCAGTGATGCTTAAAGGCTTTTAAACTGCAGAAACAGAGGCGGTGAAGACAAAGAAGACGCAGAAAGCATATAGCACTAATATATGTTTTGCAAAAGAAGTCAAATAAAGGTTTTTGATTAGATTATACACTATATATACAAAAGTATGTGAACACCCCTTCAAATTAGTGGATTTGGCCATTTCAGCCACACCCGTTCCTGACAGGTGTATAAAATCGAGTACACAGCCATGCAATCTCCATAGACAAACATTGGCAGTAGAATG
>NC_143030.1:59512398-59534898 GCF_057628025.1 Oncorhynchus mykiss
AAGATGAGAAAGAAGAGAGAAAGACATTGAGAGAGAGGAGAGGGAGAAGAGAGGAGAGAGAGAACATACAGATCAAAGCTTTTCCTGGTTTTACACGCTCCTGATTGTGAACAGCAGGAGCTCTGTGATGCGGGTGGCTGGATTCAGGGTTGAAAATGTGACTTTGGTGTAATTCTCGGGGAATCAGTCCCCGTGGGCACTACACATGTCAACCAACTCAACAAGGCCAGCATAAACTTTTTATACTTTCTGAGAGTTTGTAAAGAGATCTTTTGAAATCTGCTGCTCTTGAAACAACCCCCTCTTAGTTTTCCATGGACAACATATTCCTGAAAATAACTTTACACAGACAAGACCAATAGACAGGATAGACAGTTCAGAGCAGAGGTTATGCATTAGTTAAAGTTGAGCTGGGTTGATTTAAAAAGTCAGGTTTCCTCCATGGTTGACATAGGGGCAGAGTGGGAATTATACCGTGACATTCGGGGTGGGCTTCTCTTTTTTTCACTGGACCAACATTTTTTTATGGGCCTAGTAGTAAAGACATTCAATGGTAAAAAAATATATTTATTTTTAATTTGTCATGAAGATAATCAATCATTATGTGTTAATCTTATTGCTAAACAGATCCCTTCAAAAAGTAGGCTACCTGCGCATGTTCGTTGACTCCAAATCCCAGCATCCAAACAGTGCATTGTGTACTTGCGCCATTTGATGTATGGAAAGAGACATCTGTTACAAAACACCACAAACTATTGTCAATTGTCATTGGGACGACGCTCTTGTTGCCTATGTTAAATGATGCGTCTTGCTGACAAAAGGCCCTTTGTTGTAGAAAGAGAAGTTGGTACACCTGAAGAGGGGCTGAAATACGGGACTGTCCCAGATGCAGCCATGACACAGAGGTGAAGCTGGAATAAGATTTTATTTTCATATTCACTGCAGATTGCATTTGAAACAAATAGGAGAATGGTCAAACTAGCATTATTTAGAGACCCTCCAAAGTTGGACTCTTGCTGCATTTAGGGGGGCTCCTCTCATTCAGAGGGGTTTGGCACACCAGTAATTCGCCCTCTGTAGAGGGGATTTTTTTAATACCCTTGATGCCACAGTGGAGAACTGTATGAATGCAGCTTTTGTTCTACTGAAGAGCAATTGGGGGCATTCGACAAAGGACTCGTAATAAGATGCCTATATATTACATTTCAGTGTGAACCCCATGCGCCAGAGTAAAATGATTAAAAGTTACCTGCGATCACTGATTACTGCTGAGTGCCCTAGGTTCATTCCACAGAATACACGTGCCCTTTACTTAGCTGCTGTTTAATTAAAACAATTCTGTCAAATTAGATTTCTGTGCAATAAAAAATGATAATAGGTCACTTAACTAATGGACGCAGTTAGCCCTCCTCATAACAGTCCCTGGATACCATTCATGAAATGGAGGACTCAATCCTCTCATCTCATTTGGTAAAAGAGAATTAAAAAGTTCAAAGTTAATATGCAAAGAGAAATTGTCCACCCATGCCAACAGGACCATCATTGGATACAATGGTGTTAAGGTGGAAGGTGACATCTCTCATTGCAATTGGACATTTACTTTGACTCCTGCCCCAGACATTGACTGGCCTCAGACATTGTTTGTCCAAATAGCACGTATTCATAACGTAATCTAGCCAGGGCTAATCGTTACATGGTACAATTATCCACAGAAACAAGCCATTTTAGTCAAATGTAAAAAGGGACACGATACTGGTCTGGAATAAAAGACTAAAAAGAGGCAGAGATTATAGATTTGTGGTGGTAGCCTACACTACAGTGCCTTGCGAAAGTATTCGGCCCCCTTGAACTTTGCGACCTTTTGCCACATTTCAGGCTTCAAACATAAAGATATAAAACTGTATTTTTTTGTGAAGAATCAACAACAAGTGGGACACAATCATGAAGTGGAACGACATTTATTGGATATTTCAAACTTTTTTAACAAATCAAAAACTGAAAAATTGGGCGTGCAAAATTATTCAGCCCCTTTACTTTCAGTGCAGCCCCCCCCCCCCTGCCAAACCCTCCCCTAACCCAGTGTCTGTAGTGACGCCTCTTGCAAGAGGCGCCTTAGACCACTGCGCCACTCTGGAGACCTAGAGACAAAGACAGTATCTGATGAATACCGGACAGACTTATTATTCAGCTGTTCATGTTCTGATTTATTGGCTGTAATACGTGTAGTCCAGTTGAGGACCTCTGTAGGTTTGTCAAACAGAACACTATAACACTACTGAGAGAAAGTTATATCCAAAACTATTGAGCTATTGTAGATTATGCCCACGAGTCCCCTTACAGTCTCTGCTGGGAATAGACACTCTAAAGAGGACACATATGGTACAGAACAGTCCTATAAAGCTCCTCTCCTGCAACATTCGTTCTTTGACAGTACAAGGATGTATACGTACCTCCTTTCACATCGTGGCCATGTAAATGTGTTGACCCTTTAACGTGGAATAACGTAGAAATAGAAGTATTTTCATCAGCACTATTGTTGAAAGGTAAGTACTAAACAAACTTCCTAGTGACCGAATGCACAACGCCATGTGTCCAACTGTTTGACGAGAGAAGCAATTATCTATCAGACATAGGTCAACACAAAGAAACATTGTTGCCATAGCAGTAACATTCTAATGTACCAAGCTAATTGGAGACGCTTTACCAACACGTAAAGCTATGCAATAGTGGAATATTTGTATTGAAAGCCGAATGAAAAATACTCACAATTGTTATATGGGACTTTCATTTTTATATCCATTATTCTGGCTCTGGGGAGAAGAGCAAGGGTTCATGGGTAATACGTCAGTCTTGAGCTTGGAGAGGAAGAAGAAGCCACACTCTTGGTTCACTTTTATTAAGTTGTGTAGCACTTTGATATTAAATCTTGAGTCTTACACTGAAGTTGCCTTGTCCCTGGTTTCCGTTCTCATCATCACCCTTTACACAATGATCCATTAAGAATATGTTCAAAAGTTTTAGTGTTACACGGGCTAATCCAAAAAGACAAGGTTAGAGGTGTTAGCTTGATGATTTGTATTATATGACAATACCGCACCCAGTATGCACAATCCTTCTTTAATTATCTATCAGAGAAGTTCCTCCAGTGGAGCATGCTTCGGGGGTCACTGCTCTGAGCTGCTGCTGTTTATCATAAGCCATTGATTGAGAGGAGCTGGCATTAAAATTAAGGAAATTGAAACCCGCATGCCAATGCATGGTCTAGTGAGCTCATCTGTTAGTGGGTAGTGTGAATATAGCAGGCCCTCCTGCCTCTCACACAATTATCCAACTCTGGAATTCTGCCCTAACTGGTTGTTTCTTTCATTTCCTCTGCTGTCCTCTTTTCACCTCTGTATTTTTCCTGGAGTTTAAAATGTTTGTTATTGTTGCATATAGCCAGGAGATGTTCACCATAACACCAAAGGAAAGTTTCCCCAGGGGTCTTCTCCCCTGCACTCTTGGAGAAGCCAGCCCAGACACAGTAGTCAGTACATGGGTAAATCAGTAAATATGTTATTAGAACAGACTCGTTAGTGATGACCCCCCTCCTTGGATGCCATCTAATTAGCTCAATTAGCACTGTGGGCTCAGGCCTCTCCTCTGCAGTGAGGTGCCCACTGTAAGTCTCCGCAGGGAACACACTCTGCTCCCCGACATGTTCGGGTTCGAGAGCTCATAGGCACCCACACAGACACATGTACACACACACACACACACACTAGCACACACGTATGCACCCACACACTCACTGTGTCTCCCATGAGATCTAACAGATTCCAATCACCAAGGGAGCACCCTGCAGACTTCATGCCTGCCACGCACACAGATGGTACCCACAAAACAAAGAGTTTCTCTCCTTCTTCCTTCCCTTCAACAAAAGACATCTTTACATGAGTTATACAAGCCTACAGAGAAAGACGCCTTGTGTCATTGAATGTAGAATTAACTCATTTGTGGTTGTAGTTATGCTTGGAGAGAAGTGGCTGCGTGTATGTGTATATGCTTCAGGGGACACTGGAGCAGCGCTTTGAGAGCTTGTACACAAAACATAAAGGCATATATGCCCACACCGGTGAATAGGAGTCTGCCATATATGAGTACTACGACTGTAACGGGATTCTTCCTGGGAAGGAGAGAAGGACCAAAATGCAGCGTGGTTATAATTCATGGTTCTTTAATAATGAAACCATACATGAATAAACTACAAAACAAGAAACGTGAAAACCCGAAACAGTCCCGTGTGGTACAAACACTGACACAGGAGACAACCACCCACAAAACCCAACACAAAACAGGCTACCTAAATATGGCTCCCAATCAGAGACAATGACTAACACCTGCCTCTGATTGAGAACCATATCAGGCCCAAACACAGAAACAGACAAACAAGACATCCAACATAGAATGCCCACTCAGATCACACCCTGACCAAACAAAACATAGAAACATACAAAGCAAACTATGGTCAGGGTGTGACAACTGTTTGTTGTAAGCGAACCATAAAGGCAACATACAACACCCTTATGCATAACTCATACTGCCCAGTGCAAATACATTATACAAATAACCTACACCTTTAAAAATATTTAAGTTCATTAGTAGTCTTTAAATGTCCCAGAGAGTCATGTGTTTCTTGTTGAGAACAGCATGGTGGAAGCTGAGGCAGCGGTGTGGAAGCAGCAGAGATGCACTATGGAACCTTGTCTTTTGTCAGTCAAATGAAATACCATCTCAGTTATTCTACAAACATGTGTGAGATCTTCAAAGAAATTAGACAGGCAATGTTTTGCACATGGTGCAAAGCGGAAGCTATCTGGGAAGGGGAAGGACAGGTAGGCAGGCGTTCCAACAACTGCAGGAGGAGAAAAATCTGACAACTGACTGAGTTTGAGACAACACTGTTATCAGATTCTCCTTAATTGGAAGTTTAATTAAAAGTTTTGAAGGTGTTTTACCACGGGCTGGCAGAATTACATGAAGTCCTTACAATGGGCCCACAACCTGGCTGTGTTTCACTGTCAGCATTTCTCTTTATGGGCCTTGCATATAGCAGCCTTCTAACCGCTACAGTGCTACGGTTGTTTCATTAAAGACACCAGATATCCAATTACAGGAGTATGGCAGGAACTATTTTGTTACAAGATGCTCAGTTCCCATCTTGATCGGAGGTGCATGGACAGCTTCTCTGGGATGGTTTCATTAGAGGTCTCTGAGTCTTCCAGTAGGTGGAAACCTGCCACAAACCAACACTCTAAACACTTACATTCATCTCTGGAATGAGGAAAAAGAAAATCCTTATCTACTTAGGGATATTTGTTGTTCAACAAACCATGTTGAAGAGAACTGCTGAATTGTAATGAACACACTTTATTTTAGAACCATTCACTGGTGAGGCATTTTGCAGTTTCGTACAGTACAAGTGGCTTCTGTTAGGGAGTGAACATTATTTATAATGACGGTTACATGGAGAAAATTGGACCTCTCTGAAATGAAATGGATGGCCCTCCCAAAAGCAAAATATATGACCCTCCCCTATCCGCAAAATAATAATTAAAACAACGTGGATAGCAGAGAACATGTCTACCGTTTACATGGCATATTGTTTTTATGAAGATTTTATAATTATTTGCATGCAAATCTGTCGCTAATTGGATGGAAACCTAGCTAGTGCACTAGTCCAGTGTCACTTTGACTATGCCTGCACATCATGGTTCACCCCAAACACCCCAAACATCGAAAGAATAACCTACCACCCGAAAAAGCTTGTAAGAATTGGACCTAAATTCCCCCCCTCATACTCATCTGGAGGCTGAATTTATTTTTGTCTTTATCTATGTAATGTGTATGTATCTACAGTATGTAATGTGTCTCTATCTCTGTAATGTAAATGTATTTATGTTAAAAGTAGGAACCAGAATGGAAATAAGTTGAAGATTTTATTGTGCAATGCTGGTCACGTTTAAAAATCTTTGTGTATATACACTACCGTTCAAAAGTTTGGGGTCACTTAGAAATGTCCTTGTTTTTGAAAGAAAAGCAAAAAAATTGTCCATTAAAATAACATCAAATCGATCAGAAATACAGTGTAGACATGGTTAATGTTGTAAATTACTTTTGTAGCTGGAAACGGCAGATTTTTTTAATGGAATATCTACATAGGACTACAGAGGCCCATTATCAGCTACCATCACTCCTGTGTTCCAATGGCACGTGTTAGCTATTCCAAGTTTATAATTTTAAAAGGCTAATTGAACATTAGAAAACCCTTTTGCAATTATGTTAGCACAGCTGAAAACCAGAATAGAAAGAGGAGTGGGAGGCCCCGGTGCACAACTGAGCAAGAGGACAAGTACATTAGAGTGTCCAGTTTGAGAAACAGACGCCTCACAAGTCCTCAACTGGCAGCTTCATAAATAGTACCCGCAACACCAGTCTCAACGTCAACAGTGAAGAGGCAACTCCGGGATGCTGGCCTTCTAGGCAGAGTTCCTCTGTCCAGTGTCGGTGTTCTTTTGCCCATCTCAATCTTTTCTTTTTATTGGCCAGTCTGAGATGTGGCTTTTTTTTTGCAACTCTGCCTCGAAGGCCAGCATCACAGAGTCGCTTCTTCACGGTTGATGTTGAGACTGGTGTTTCGCAGGTACTATTTCATAAAGCTGTCAGTTGATGACTTGTGAGGCGTCTGTTTCTCAAACTAGACACTAATGCCTCCCACTCCTCTTTCTTTTCTGGTTAGAGACAGTTTGCGCTGTTATGCTAAGGGAATACACAGCGCTGTACGATATCTTCAATTTCTTGCCAATTTTTCGCATGGAGTAGCCTTCATTTCTCAGAACAAGAATAGACTGACGAGTTTCAGAAGAAAGTGGTTTGCTTCTGGCCATTTGGGCCTGTAATCGAACCCACAAATGCTGATGCTCCAGATACTCAACTAGTCTAAAGTTGGCCAGTTTTATTGCTTCTTTAATCATCACAGTTTTCAGCTGTTTTCTAATGATCAATTAGTCTTTTAAAATGATAAACTTCAAGTTTCAGCATCACAATCAATGTAAGTATAACAATGTACGCTGAGAGTCAGGAAGCAAGTTCAGGAAGTGAATACATTTATTAAATAAATGAACAAAACAAGAAACACAAACAGAGCACCGACATGAATCAGCAACAATGACGACTGGGGAAGAAACCAAAATGTGTGACATATAAAGGGCAGGTAATCAAGGAGGTGATGGAGTCCAGGTGAGTGTCATTATGCGCGTACCGCTGGTGACAGATGTGCACCCTAACGAGCAGCCTGGTGACCTAGAGGCCGGAGAGGGAGCACACCACACTAGAATCTGGCTTATTGTGAGGTCAATAACTCTGATATTGTTTTTAATCAAATAAATTATAGTAGGAGCAAGCTATCAATGTGGACCTGTACAAACTGAACAGTTCATACTGTAGGCTAGTCTGTGCCAAATATAGTGAATTCTTTGCACTAGGCATAATCAACAACAAAACATTTGAAGAAGCCTTTGACTCTCCTGAACTGCCACCGGAAGGCCTACACAGCAAAGTCATTGGTTAGGCAGCACTTGTTTGATCAGCAAGAGCAGAGCAGGGCTCAGGGTTGGAATATGCATTGCAGTGTGTAATGCAGCCTAGTTGTATTTACACCATCCACAGCAATTATCTTAGAGATATAACTTTGCTCTGTGCTTCTCCGAGCATGTACTTCATAGCCTATAGTCTATAGGCTATGGATCATTTGATTGAGACCACACTAAATTGCCTATAGGCACACTTGATATTGGGCGCCCAGTGGAGAATCAGAGATGAGGGGCGGCATCCGGCACACATCAATATATAGCCTTATAAGCAACAGATTCTAAAACACCGAGAAATATAGACATTTGATCAATTGCAAATGACATGAAACTGCCTCATTTTCCTCCAGGTAACATTCTGTAAATGTAGATCCATCCCCTACTGCTAAATAACACCAGTAGTATGTGGCAGGATGTTAGCTGAATGTGATGGGTGAGAAAACTGATGGTGGCATGCAGGGGTGGCGTTATGGGCCGGCCTTAGGGGGCCCAGTTTACCTCCTGGCCCATCCAGATAAAATATTTAAATAATGATAATTTATTTGACCGAGACACACGCCGACAGAAAAAAAAACATATCATACACACTGTCGTTGTTAGAATCTTGATATCACAAACATAACCGGTGTTATAGATAGTTTTAGGAGGGCATGTCATGTTTTATATGGTTTTGCTCGTTTCCTCTCCTTCTGTCAACAGTAGGGACTGCTCCCCTCCTTCTGTCAACAGTAGGGCCTGCTCCCCTCCTTCTGTCAACAGTAGGGCCTGCTCCCTTCCTTCTGTCAACAGTAGGGCCTGCTCCCCTCCTTCTGTCAACAGTAGGGCCTGCTCCCTTCCTTCTGTCAACAGTAGGGCCTGCTCCCCTCCTTCTGTCAACAGTAGGGCCTGCTCCCCTCCTTCTGTCAACAGTAGGGCCTGCTCCCCTCCTTCTGTCAACAGTAGGGCCTGCTCCCCTCCTTCTCCCGATAGTTGAAGATGTAGTGCAAGGTTGAAAATCACCCCGATAATTGCCTCGAAAGTGAGCCTAAACTATACCAAAACTAATTTCACACATATAGTAAGAGATAAATAAATGAAGTAGGCTAAAGTATGATGAGGGAGAATGGATGAGTTGATGAGGGAAGGGAAGCGAAAGATGCATCATTTTGTAATCACCAATTGTGAATGGATAACAGGGCGGGCCATTCTATTGTATTGATCTATTTTAATCTCAAAACGTTATGTATTCTATCAGTCTACAATGGCGTGCGTAATTTACAATTGCAAGAAGACCAAGACGGATGGATGCACTCGTTAGCATTGCTACAAAATCTGAATGAAAACGACTCCGATGGTGGGGAAGAAATGAATCATGATGACATCTCTGATGAGTATTCTTCTGATTCTGAGCCTCAACCTGAATCAATACCTCTGCGGCCTAAGCGCAAAAAAAGCCAGAACTGTGCTTACTGAACAGGTGCTCACGCCACTACCAAATGAAATGGTGAGACAGGAGAGATAGCACCATTTGGAATAGGGGCAGCAGGGTAGCCTAGTGGTTAGAGCGTTGGACTAGCAGCTGAAAGGTTGCAAGTTCAAATCCCCGAGCTGACAAGGGACAAATCTGTCGTCACATCAAATTCATAATGCCATTATTGCTTTTGTGATGATTTTCAATATTATCAACCATATGTGGAACTTGTAGTATTGTTTAGGCTACTGATGTTTTCTTAATTTGACCATGCATCTTGGAAGATCAATGCAAACAGGATGCACCTGAGCTCATTTTTGAGTCTCATAGCAAAGGGTCTGAATACTTATGTAAATAAGGTTTGTCTGTTTTTATTTTTAATACATTTTCAAACATTCTAAAAACATGTTTTCACTTTGTCGTCATGAGGTATTATGAGTAGATTGATGAGAATTATATATTTTTTATATATATTTTAGGCTGTTTCGTAACAAAATGTGGTAAAAGTCAAGGGGTCTGAATATATTTATTTACATATATACCGTATATTGTTTTTCTTTACATAGCCTATATCCACATAGGAGGTCCTGTGAAAAAAAACGTGCCCCCTGTATGGAAATCAAATGCCCCCAAAAATATGAATGTAGGCTACACTGTGCTGTTAATGTCCCGCAAAATCATTGTCCTATTGTCCCGCATCTGGGTAATTTAAATGTGGCCACCCTAAATAGAAGTGTGCTGATGATGGTGATGTGATTGGGACTGTGGGGGTTAAGTGGATTCTGACATTCAGATATGGTGGTGTTTGAGCTATGTGGCCTTGAAGAGACAAATGTTGCAAAAAACATCAAGTATATGCATTCATACTCCCACATTGTAAGTACAGCGAATGCCTTTATGCCTTTTTGATCTACAAAGATATAAATTGTTGAATCTCTATGACTGACAAAATAAACAAAATATGTGTCCTACAACCACATCTCTGTCTCTTTCGATCTTGCTTTTAATCTATCCTCAATATGAAAGCTGTCTCATTAATTATTTGACACATTGAAAATACGAACCACTTGCTTGTCAGTCTGTCTCACTCACTCACACTCTTCTCCTCTCCTTCTCCCTCTCTCTCTTTCGCTCGCCCACTCTCTCCTTATCCACCCTCTTTCTTTCCTTCTTTCTTTTTCTCTCTCTCTTTCTCTCTCTCTTTCTCACTCGCTCTCTGTCTTTCGTTTTCTCTCACCCACTCTCTCCTTCTCTTTTCTTTGAAAGACTGTTGAATAATATAGCATTTTCTGCTTGGTAGATGTCAGTTACACTATCCAGTGTGTGTGTGTGTGTGTGTGTGTGTGTGTGTGTGTGTGTGTGTGTGTGTGTGTGTGTTTGGGGGTGTGTGTGTGTGTGTGTGTGTGTGTGTGTGTGTGTTTGGTTTTACTATCCTTGTGGGGACCAGAAGCCCTCACAAGGAGAGTAAAGTAAGAAAAGTTCAGACAAGTGCGGACATTTCATCCCCACAAGGAAAAAGGCTATTTTAGGCTTAGGGGTTAGGTTTAGGGTTAGGGTTACAATTAGGTTTGGGTTTAGAATAAGGGTTATGGGCTAGGTTTAGGAGTTAGGGTTAGATGTTTAAGGTGTGTGTGTGTGTGTTTGTGTGTGTGTGTGTGTGTGTGTGTGTGTGTGCACCATGCATACAGTATGTTTATCTGCAGCACACATGTGTTTGGACACACCGACACTTACTCATTCAAGGGATGTTCTTTATTTTTGCTATTTTCAACATTGCAGAACAATAGTGAAGACATCAAAACTATGAAATAACACATACGGAATCATGTAGTAACCAAAAAAGTGCTAAACAAATCAACAAATAAATTCTACCAAGTAGCCACCCTTTGCCTTGATGACAGCTTTGCACACTCTTGGCATTCTCTCAACCAGCTTCATGAGGAATGCTTTTCCAACAGTCTTGAAGGAGTTCCCACATATGCTTAGCACTTGTTGGCTGCTTCTCCTTCACTCTGCGGTCCAACTCATCCCAAAGCATCTCAATTGTTTTGAGGTCAGGTGATTGTGGAGGCCAGGTCTTCTGATGCAGCGACATCCCTCTCCTTCTTGTTCAAATAGCCCTTACACAGCATGAAGGTGTGTTGGGTCATTGTCATGTTTAAAAACAAATGATAGTCCCATTAAGCGCAAACCAGATGGCGTATTGCTGCAGAATTCTGTCATAACCATGCTTGCTAAGTGTGCCTTGAATTCTAAATAAGTCTGTCATGGTTCCACCTATCACCAGAGGGTGGCAGAGACTGCCCTAGAGACATTAACGACACTCAGGTGTGTCCTATTTACTCATTATGATTTCCCTGTTAAAAGAGGTGTGTTTTCTGTTGTCCTTTGCAGAAGCTTGAATTGTTTACCATGTGCGGTCGTTTCCTGAGTGACTTTTCGAGACTTACGGTTTGTTGTGTACTGTGATCCTGTGGCTACCGTTTCTCAGTACAGTAATATATTTTTCCTTAACCACTGATTCCTCGTCTGGTCTCTTCTCTGCACCTTGGTCCAACCTCACCACGTCACAAAATCACTGACAGTGTCACCAGCAAAGCACCTCCACAACATCACATCTCCTCCTCCATGCTCCAACCACACATGCGGAGATCATCTGTTCACCTACTCTGCGTCTCACAAAGACAAAGACAAAAAATGCACATTTGGACTCATCGCACCACTGCGCGTGTTTCTTGGCCCAAACAAGTCTCTTCTTTTTATTGGTGTCCTTTAGTAGTGATTTCTTTGCTGAAATTTGACCATGAAGGCCTAATTCACGCCTCTTAACAGTTGATGTTGAGATGTGTCTGTTACTTGAACTCTGTGAAGCATTCATTTGGGCTGTAATCTGAGGTGCAGTTAACTCTAATGAATGTATCCTCTGCAGCAGAGGTAACTCTGGTTCTTCCATTCCTGAGGTAGTCCTCATGAGAGCCAGTGTCATCATAGTGATTGATTGTTATTGCAACTGCACTTGAAGAAACTTTAATAAAAGTTCTTGACATTTTTCACATTGACTGACCTTCATGTCTTAAAGTAATGATGGACTGTCTTTTCTCTTTGCTTATTTGAGCTGTTCTTGCCATAATATGGACTTAGTCTTTTACTAATTAGGCTATCTTCTGTATACCACCCCTACCTTGTCACAAGACAACTGATTGGCTCAAACGCATCAAGAAGGAAAGAAATGACACAAAATAACATTTAACAAGGCACACCTGTTAGTTGAAATGCATTCCAGGTGACTATCTCATGAAGCTGGTTGAGAGAATGGCAAGAGTGTGCAAAGCTGTCATCCTGGCAAAGGGTGACTACTTTGTTTAAAACTTTTTTGGTTACTACACGATTCCATGTGTTATTTAATAGTGTTGATGTCTTCAGTGTTATTCTACAATGTAGACAATAGTAAAAAATAACAAAAACCCTTGAATAAGTAGGTGTGTCCAAACTTTTCACTGATACTGTATATAAACCCAGCAAAAAAAGATACGTTCCTTTTTCAGGACCCTGTCTTTCAAAGATAATTAATAAAAAAAAACAAATAACTTCTGATCTTCATTGTAAAGGGTTTAAACACTGTTTCCCATACTTGTTCAATGAACCATAAACAATTAATGAACATGCACCTGTGGAACAGGTGGGCAGTTAGGACACAAAGAGGCCTTTCTACTGACTCTGAAAAACACCAAAAGAAAGATGCCCAGGGTCCCTGCTCGTCTGCGTGAACGTGCCTTAGGTATGCTGCAAGGAGGCATGAGGACTGACAGGGCAATAAATTGCAATGTCTGTACTGTGAGACGCATAAGACAGCACTACAGGGAGACAGGACGGACAGCTGATCGTCCTCACAGTGGCAGACCATGTGTAACAACACCTGCACAGGACCGGTACATCCGAACACCACACCTGCGAGACATGTACAGGATAGCAAAAACAACTGCCTGAGTGACACCGGGAAAACACAATCCCTCCATCAGATTGTTCGCAATAGGCTGAGAGAGGCTGGACAGAGGGCTTGTAGCCCTGTTGTAAGGCAGGTCCTCACCGGATACAGCGGGGCAAATTAAGTATTTGGTCAGCCACCAATTGTGCAAGTTCTCCCACTTAAAAAGATGAGAGAGGCTTGTAATTTTCGTCATAGGTACACTTCAACTATGACAGACAAAATTAGAAAGAAAATCCAGAAAATCACATTGTAGGATTTTTAATGAATTTATTTGGTGGAAAAAAAGTGTTTGGTCAATAACAAAAGTTTATCTCAATACTTTGTTATGTACCCTTGTTGGCAATGACAGAGGTCAAACGTTTTCTGTAAGTCTTCACAAGGTTTTCACACACTGTTGCTGGTATTTTGGCCCATTCCTCCATGCAGATGTCCTCTAGAGCAGTGATGTTTTGGGGCTGTTGATGGGCAACACGGACTTTCAACTCCCTCCAAAGATTTTCTATGGGGTTGAGATCTGGAGACTGGCTAGGCCACTCCAGGACCTTGAAATGCTTCTTACGAAACCACTCCTTCGTTGCCCGGGCGGTGTGTTTGGGATCATTGTCATGCTGAAAGACCCAGCCATGTTTCATCTTCAATGCCCTTGCTGATGGAAGGAGGTTTTCACTCAAAATCTCACAATACATGGCCCCATTCATGCTTTCCTTTACACGGATCAGTCGTCCTGGTCCCTTTGCAGAAAAACAGCCCCAAAGCATGATGTTCCCACCCCCATGCTTCACAGTAGGTATGGTGTTCTTTGGATGCAACTCAGCATTCTTTGTCCTCCAAACACGATGAGCTGAGTTTTTACCAAGAAGTTCTATTTTGGTTTCATCTGACCATATGCGATTCTCCCAATCTTCTTTTGGATCATCCAAACGCTCTCTAGCAAACTTCAGACGGGCCTGGACATGTACTGGCTTAAGCAGGGGGACACGTCTGGCACTGCAGGATTTGAGTCCCTGGCGGCGTAGTGTGTTACTGATGGTAGGCTTTGTTACTTTGGTCCCAGCTCTCTGCAGGTCATTCACTGGGTCCCCCCGTGTGGTTCTGGGATTTTTGCTCACCGTTCTTGTGATCAATTTGACCCCACGGGGTGAGATCTTGCGTGGAGCCCCAGATGGAGGGAGATTATCAGTGGTCTTGTATGTCTTCCATTTCCTAATAATTGCTCCCACAGTTGATTTCTTCAAACCAAGCTGCTTACCTATTGCAGATTCAGTCTTCCCAGCCTGGTGCAGGTCTACAATTTTGTTTCTGGTGTCCTTTGACAGCTCTTTGGTCTTGGCCATAGTGGAGTTTGGAGTGTGACTGTTTGAGGTTGTGGACAGGTGTCTTTTATACTGATAACAAGTTCAAACAGGTGCCATTAATACAGGTAACGAGTGGAGGACAGAGGAGTCTCTTAAAGAAGAAGTTACAGGTCTGTGAGAGACATCTTGCTTATTTTTAGGTGACCAAATACTTATTTTCCACCATAATTTGCAAATAAATTCATTACAAATCCTACAATGTGATTTTCCTGATTTCTTTTCCTCATTTTGTCTGTCATAGTTGAAGTGTACCTATGATGAAAATTACAGGCCTCTCTCATCTTTTTAAGTGGGAGAACTTGCACAATTGGTGGCTGACTAAATACTTTTTTGCCCCACTGTATCACGGGCAACAACGTCACCTATGGGCATAAACCCACCTTTGCTGGACCAGACAGAACTGGCAAAAGGTGCTCTTCACTGACGAGTCGCGGTTTTGTCTCACCAGGGGTGATGGTCGGATTCGTGTTTATCGTTGATGGAATGAGCGTTACACCGAGGCCTGTACTCAGCGTGGTAAGTGTTCATATTATTTAATGAAATATGCAACACTAGACAAAACAACAGTCCTGAAAGGTGAAACAAAAACACTAAACAGGCAACAACCACCCACAAAATACAATGGAAAACAGGCTACCTAAATATGGTTCTCAATCAGGGACAACGATTGACAGCTGCCTCTGATTGAGAACCATACCAGGCCAAACACAGAAATAGAAAATCATAGACAAACTAACATAGACAACCCACCCAACTCACACCCTGACCATACTAAAACAAAAAACAAAACAATTGAACTAAGGTCAGAACGTGACAGGAAGGTGTGAAGCTACAGATAACCCACTGGCCACAGACATCAATTCAACGTCTAGTTTTGATTTACATTTGGTTGAGATTTCAACTAGCGTGAATTCAACATGAAATAAAAAAAAAATCTATTTCATTGGATTGAAGTTTAAAAGTTAGTTGATTAAACGTCATCACATTGACTTATTGGGTTGAAATGATATGGAAACAACGTTGATTCAACCAGTTTTTGTCCAGTGTGAAGAGACTTGACTGAAAGTAATCTGACCTTGGCAAAGGCCATTGAAGTCAGCCGGTCCATGGAACTAGCTGCTAAAGAGGCTCAGCAGTCGAGTTCATCAGGAAAAGTGGACAGAGTTGCAACTGAAAATGAGAGACAGGGCAATCAAGGCAAAAGCTTCAACTGTGGCAAAGCAGGACATTAGGCCTCCACATGCTGGTGTAAAAACATGGATTGCCGAGCTAATGCTACCTGGATGATATCCTTGTTACTGGAAATGACGAAGAGGACCAGATTTTGGATGCGACCTTGCCGTGATTGAAGGATCATGGACTGCGAGTTCATGGGGACAAATGTGAATTTTTACAATCATTGGCTGAATACCTCGGACACGTCATCGACGCTACGTGCCTTCACAGGGCTCCGTCCAAGGTCAAGGCTATCTTCGACACCCCAGCTCCACAGAACGTGATCCAACTACGTTCTTTCCTAGTGTTGCTGAATTACTACGGACACTTTTTCCTGAGCTTAGCAACAAAGCTGAACCCGCTGCATCAGTTTTTTTTTGTCAAGACAAAACATGGAAGTGGACAGAACAATGCTGTGAAGCATTTTGTGAAAACCAAGAAAGCACTCCTGAAATCTGAGCCATTGACACACTTTGACCCGTCATTTCCCATACAACTGGTTTGTGATGCTATTCCATAATGTGTGGAAGCAGTTGTGTTCCATATCATGCCTTTCAGTGTAGAGAAGCTGATCGCTTTTGCATCATGGACTTTGAGGACTTTGAACAAAGCAGAAAGTAAATATGCACAGGTAGAAAGAGAAGCCCTAGACATTGTTTTTGGAGTACGTAAGATTCCCCAGTATCTGTATGGGAGGAAGTTCACCCTTCTTACAGATCATTGTCCGCTGACGAGAATACTGGGATTCCGTCACTTGCTGCAAGTAGAATGCAAAGGTGGGCTTTGTTGTGGTCAGCACACACCTACGCCACCAAATACTGAACGTCAGAACTGTACTGCAGCGCAGATGGACTTTCCAGGTTACCACTACCTGTGATCAAGCCGGAATCACGCCAAGTTGACATCTTCTACTTCAGACAAGTGGAAAATGCACCAGTCACTTCAACACAAGTGCAGAGAAAATCCAGAAATGACACGGTGTTATCTGAAGTGATGGACGTTATCATCAAAGGTAAAGCCACAGGAGATGCTCTGGATCGAAAACCTTACATTTCCAGGAGAACTGAGCTCTCAGTACAGCCCAGTTGTCTGCTTTGGGGGAGGAGAGTTGTAATTCCGTCTTTGCTGAGGAACCAATGAGGAACCAATTTTGCAGCAGCTACACTTAGGTCATTGTGGAATGGTTCACATGAAAGAAATTGCACGAAGCTACTTGTGGTGGTTTGGATTCATCCATGGAATTGGCCGGAGGAGGCGATACATGCATATACGTCAAGTTCGCAGGTCCATTCGAAGGCAGAATGTTTCTCGTGGTCTTGGATGCTCATAGCAACTGACCAGAGTTGCCATCATGAGGTCTACTACTACAGAGAAGACCATTGAGAAGCTTGGAGAAGTGTTTAGTCGGTTCGGATTGCCTCTCCAACTCATTAGCGACAACGGACCAAAGCTAGTGTCCCAAGAAATGGTCACATTCCTAAAGTTTAATGACGTACAGCACATCAGGTCCGTCCCGTATTGTCCATCAACCAACGGGCTGGTGGAGAGGTTCGTACACACCATGAAACATGCCTTGAAAGCATCTCTGTGTCAAGGGACATTGCACTAACGCTTGAACAGCTTCCTGATATCCTACAGGAACACACAGCATGCAACCACCAAGGGTTTGTCTGCACTGCTACTCATGAACAGAGAGCTACTACGTACAAGCTTCGAATTACTCAAACAGCCAAGCACAAAGGAGACGTCAACAGGATAGTCAAGTAAAACATCATGAACTGAGAGCAAAGTACAGAGTTTCAATCCTGGAGAAACTGCCTTAGCTAGAACTACCTCAACGGACCAAAGTGGATTCCTGCTAAAGTCATTGCTTAGAATGGTCCTGTGTCCTACACTGTTCAGACTGCAGAGGACGTCATCTGAAAAAGGCACACAGATCAGTTACTGTTGAGTAAAGCCACACTGACAGAACCACCAGTTGTGAGTGGTCCAGAACTGTTACTGGGTCATCACCTATGGTAGGGGTGTAGAACTCATTCCATGGAGGGCCTAGTGTTTGATGGTTTTTGTTTTTTCCTTTCAATTAAGACCTAGACAACCAGGTGAGGGAAGTTCCTTACTAATTAGGGAACTGAATTAATCTATCAAGTACAAGGGAGGAGCGAAAACCTACAGACACTCGGCACTCCATGGAATGAGTTTGATATATGTGACCTAGGGGTTCGCCTTCTCAGGACACTAACTCAACCACACCCACACAAGTACATGACGAGACTGTGACACAGGCTACTCACAGACATTGTTGTTGAGAGTCAGGTTGACCGCCATTACCCTATGAGAGATAGGAGGGCACCTATACACTGGGACTTATAGACAGACTCTCCCGACAGTTCATGTAGAAAGAGAGGAGTTGTTATTTATTAGGGTGGTACCATTTGCAAATCCTTACCGTACTTGCATACGCAGAGCATCTTGGGTAATGCATGTTTGAGATGATCATGTTCCAGATAAAGGGTTGAACTGAATTCCTGTCTCCTGTCTCATGATTATTGAATTGTTATAAAGACCTGGTTATGAAACCCATGAGACATAACACTAATCACTGGCAAACAGCTCACAAGCACATGCAATTACCTCACAAAACACACACACCACAGAGAGCTGCCTTTGGTCACTCTCCTCCATCCCCATCCCGTGCTTTCCCATCTCCCCTGGTGGAGGTGAAATGAAAGAACATACTGGTGGAAGTCAGTATATACTGAAAGCTTGTTACTCACGGCAGGTCATTCCAGCCTTGTTAATACGCACGGTGTGAATGTCCACCTGCAGAGACAGAGCAACATGAAATATGATACGGTACAGGCTGTTGAGCAGTATTGGAACATAAGAACTGTGTATATCCAGGGATGTTAAAACTAGCCAGGTCTTCTGTCTGTCTGGGCCCAGCCTGCATGCTGTATAGAAGCTCTGGTGTTTTCTGAGAATGAGAGGCCAGTTGGAGCTGAGGAGTGAAAACATGGCATGCTGGGACTCATCTCCATGGCTCCTGTCCTCAGCTTCCCGGCTGTGAAAAAAGCTGTCCAGAACATGGTCACCAGCAGCATGGCTCACAGAAAGCAATTTTAGAGCAATTGCTGTCTGAAGAATCAATGTGATACGAGTAAAATGCACTCTGTGTAACATTCACAGAACAGCAAGCAGTCAGAAATCCATTGAGTATGTGTGGGGTTTTAGAGATACATTTTGAGAACTGGATCTCAGAGAGTGAGAGCCTCTGCCTCTCGTGCTTATAGTATTAGCTGGTGAATGCTTGCGCCACATACAGTACAGTTCAAAAGTTTGGACACACCTACAGCACTCATTCCAGGGGTTATCTTTATTTGTACTATTTCCTACATTGTACTGTAGATAGAAAATAGTAAAAATAAAGAAAAACCCTTGAATGAGTAGGTAAATTCAAACTTTTGACTGGTACTGTATATATAAAACATACAGCAGGCCTATATAATTTTTTGTGATGAATAAATATGTACTACCGTTCAAAAGTTTGAGGTCACTTAGACATTTCCTTGTTTTTGAAAGAAAAGCACATTTTTTGTCCATTAAAATAATGTCAAATTGATCAGAAATAGAGTGCAGACATTGTTAATGTTGTAAATGACTATTGTAGCTGGAAACGGCAGATTATTTTTATGGAATATCTACATAGTCGTGCAGAGACCCATTATCAGCAACCATCACTCCTGTGTTCCAATGGCAAGTTGTGTTAGCTAATCCAAGTTAATAATTTTAAAAGGCTAATTGATCATTAGAAAATACTTTTGCAATTATGTTAGCACAGCTGAAAACTATTGTGCTGATTAAAGAAGCAATATTAACTGTCCTTCTTTAGAGTAGTTGAGTATCCGGAGCATCAGCATTGTGGGTTCGATTACAGGCTCAAAATGGCCAGAAACAAAGAACTTTCTTCAAAACTCATCAGTCTATTCATGTCCTGAGAAATTAAGGCTATCCCATGCAAGAAATTGCCAAGAAACTGAAGATCTGGTACAACGCTATGTATGACTCCCTTCACAGAACTGGCCCTAACCAGAATAGAAGAGGAGTGGGAGCCCCCGGTGCACAACTGAGCAAGAGGACAAGTACATTAGTGTCTAGTTGGAGAAACAGTCACCTCACAAGTCCTCAACTGGCAGCGTCATTAAATTGTACATTTCATTATGTGGAGTGACATTAGCCATGTCTTGTCATGTTCAGATATTTATTTTTATTCTGTCTCCAGCAGTACCCACCCACACAATATCCTTGAGCATCTTCAGACACATCACATCAAAACCAGAAATAATGTCGGTCCAAAAAAGCAACATATTAGCCATTTATCACAAATTTAACACCATTCATTGCAATACCAAATTGGTCTCTTATTGTGAGGGCTGAAAAAGCTTCAGGGGGGGCTCAGTCCAGTGTGGGTTGGCTGCCTTTCAGGCAATCAGTTAAAGCTTTAAAAAAGTTGGCATGTGCGCTTGTTTCCCCACCACTACCACTCCCTCCCTGGGTTTTGTGTGTGTGTGTGTGTGTGTGTGTGTGCTCGACTCCATTCTACAATAATACTCACCCGACTCCATCCTACAATAACCACCACCCTGATTCCATCCTCCATTAACCACCGCCTGACTCCATCCTACAATAACCATGGCCCTGACTCATCCTCCAATAACCATCGCCTGACTCCATCCTACAATAACTTTCATATGTTTTCAGAAGATGGGCAGGGACTCTATTGTCCTAGCTTCAGGGGGAATCTGGTTCCACCATTGGGGTGCCAGGCCGTAGAAGAGCTTGGACTGGGCTGAGTGGGAGTTGCCCTCCCGTAGGGGTGGGATGGCCAAAAGACCAGAGGTGGCTGAGTTGAGTGATAGGGAGGAATGTAGGGTTTGAGCATAGTCTAAAGGTAGAGAGGGGCAGTTCGTCTTGCTGCTCCTTAGGCAAGTACCATGGTCTTGTAGTGTGTGCAGAGGAGCAGGATTATTATCTGTGGGGGATGTTAGTCTGGATTGGTTGATGACAGTATCTGATAGGCTGAAAGATATTTGTACAGAACTAAATCTAACTCAGCGGATAACTCAACCAACTCGCCTCAACTTTAAAAACTCTGAAAAATCTGCTCTCTTAGATATTATTTTAACAAATGCCCCTCATAAGTTTACGGCCAATGGGATATTTGCTAATGAGTTCAGTGACCATGCCTGCATAAGAGATGATAAACTACCTAAATCTTGCTCAATCATTATTACAAAAAAAATGAATTTTTATGAACAAAATGCTTTGTCTGAGCTGGGGTTGAGTGACTGGTGGGTTATGTCAACTATCACTAACTCAGATCAGGCCCTTATTTTGTTGCATTTGCCTGTTTAACTCTGTTGCAGATAAACATGCACCGTACAAAGACTACGAATAAAATACTAATCTAATCCTTGGTTCACGCATAAATTGTCTGAGAAATTACAGGAAAGAAATGTAGCTTTGAATAAGGCTGGACTGACTGATTCTACATCTGACAATTACTCCACTCTTTACCTCTTTACCTGAACAGGAATGATTCATGCTACTAAAACAAACAATTGGAAAACAAGACTGTCTACCAATAGGTAGATGGGTATTCGTGGTTGAATCTGTGTTTGAAATTCCCTGCTCAACTGATGGATCTTACAGATAAATGTATGGGTGGGGTACAGAGATATTTTTACTTAGATTCAATTCCGAATTTGTTCTTCTATTTTTTATGTGTGCGGTCCAGCGCTGGGTGCCAGCCGGTTATCAGAATCTATCAAACCTCCTAAACCAAGTGAGGCTTGTTGTGACAACAGTACCCTCATGTGGCATGGCCAATCACTGGTCAAGAATCACTGATCGTGGGAACCCATGTTTCCAAAGTGAGCCAGGCTTTAAGCAAACCTTGGCACATAAACTCTGTTTTTTTAAGCAGTGTTCACCGGTACTAAAAACCTCTTCAGATGGCACTTCACGGGAGTCTCGCTGTCTGCTCCTACCAATGGCTCGCATGCGCAGTGTCACCCTGGATCATGTGAACAGTGATGTCAGGCTACCGGATACAATTTGTTGTGCGTCCCCCAAGCTTCTGCAGCGTCATCACTTCGACTATTCCCGAGGCCTCAGTGCCTGTTTTGAGGGAGGAAATATCCTCCCGTCTCCAGAAGCAGGCAATCTGAGTGGTTCCTGTGTCGAAGATCCGGGACTGCTGGTATTCCTGGTTACGAAAAGGGATGGGACTTTGCTACTGTCCCGTATTCAGTCTATAAGCTTCATAAGAAACCAGAAAAAGAGCTGCTGACTACATCTCAGTGTATTCTGTTTATGGGTCTTGAGCTAGACTCAATTGTGTATCACGCTTTTCTATCCCCATGGAGGGTGTCCGGGTTCTGGCTCTGCTTAGCCAAATTTTGTCTGGGTCACACAGTAAATCTTCGCTAGTGCCTATATCTTCGCTAGTGATACGGCCCTTCTAACGCTTAGTGCTAGACACTCACCTGGACACATCTCACAGCCTAAGCTAGTCGCTTCGGGTGTCCCTGTCAGTGGTAAGACGGTCTCTTCGGGCCAGTGGTAAGACCCTCTGCTATTGTCAGGAGGCTCCCATGGGCTGAGTTGTACCCTGCAAGGTGATCATGACAGATGCATACCCTTGAGTTTTGGGTGCGTTGTACGAAGGCAATTCAAATTGGGGGGTATGGACACTGGTGCGGAGCGCACTGCATGTCAATTATCCAGAATATCTGGCGCTCAGCTGCTTCCCCGACAAACCGGTATATGCCTGTCAGAACCGACTATGTCAGTGATGGCATG